>NC_062966.1:14478949-14524691 GCF_023119035.1 Salvia hispanica
AAACACAATCGCGTCATTTTAAGGCATTGTGAGATGATTAGAAAAAAATAAAAGTTATAATTTTATATTTTAATATTAAAAATTATGAGATCAACTATAAGTAAAAAAAAATAATTTGAACGACAGTTATTCCTTACATAATTAACTCTCAATTATTATAATATAGTTCCCTCCGTCTCATGCTATTCGCATTATTCATTTTGACAGCGTAAATTTAAACATGAGTAAATAGTGTAATTAAATTAGAATTTTAATTTTAAGTATAATAAAACAACACTTAATGTGGAAACACTTAATTGACTCTAATATCTTAACTAAATACCATAATATTTACTTAATAGAAATTGTGTAAATAGTTTGAGACATTCTGAAAATGAATATGCAAAACGCACGGGATGGAGGGAGTATTAAGATTAAACCAAAACAATTTTAAAATAATGTTTTAGTTAAAATAAATTATAAGTACAATTGATAACTCCCAATTGCAATCGATAAGATTTAGCTATGATTTTAAATAATAATTTATTGATATTAGACTAATTTGTCATAATATTAATACTTAAATAAAATTGGAAAGAGAATACAACTAAATATAAAATTTTGAAATTTTAATTAGTTAACTAAGTAAGCTATAAGTTTTAATGAGTACCTAGTTCAATATACTAGTTAATCGTTATTTTATAGAATTATTGTACAGCATGAATCACTAAAATGAAGCATACTACTATTAAAATATATTACTCTCGAATGGTTAATGCATCATAAGTTAAAAGCTATTTGATTAAACTACAGTATGTTAAAGATTGGCTCAATACGCTGGAAAAGGAATGCAATATTTGTATCAATACGACGCCGTTAAATACCATTGCATCCCCTGCTGTGTTCCCTCCACAGCAGGGGATCCACCCCATGCATATTCATTATCTTTCTAATTTAACCTACACCTTTAAGTCCAGGGATGGATGGAATGTATAGTGAGAAGGGGCAGTTGCCTCGGCTCAACTTTCCATCGACCTATATACATATATACATAATATTATTATATTATTCTAACACTAACTTTATTAGAAATGGGCCACTCATCGGAGAGGGTTATCCACACTTATATAGAGAGGCCTCATAAGGGGGAGGGTTATCCACACTTATATAGAGAAGTTAGGATCATCACCAAGCCGATGTGGGACAATGATTTGGAGAATTTAACACGCCCCCTCACGTGTGGGCCGGAATGACACACCGGACAATAAATCCATCATCGACTTGGGTCCTGCTCTGATACCATATTAGAAATGGGTCACTCACCCCTTAAAAGGCTTCATAAGGGGGAGGATTATCCACACTTATATAGAGAAATTAGGATCATCACCAAACCGATGTGGGACAATAATTTGGAGAATTTAACAAATTTGCCCCCTCCATTCCAAAAAATAAAACTCAATTTGCCCCCTCTATTCAAAAAAATAAAACTCATTTGTCCCAGCCCCCCTAAATATTCACGCCACTTTTCCACACTAATAAAATACTACTACTACTCCTAGTTCTTTTCCGTCTCCCCAAACTGAAATACACAAATATTTAATACAAAGGCCTAAAAATTAGAAAAACGGAGACACCGTCGAGAATAGTTGTAATTGTTAACCGTTTGATGAACTTTTGTCCTCCTCCATCATCATCATCATCATCATTATTATTATCATTATCATATATTATATTTTATTATATTTTTATATTATTTATTATATATTAATATTTTTATCCCTCCTATTATAATTTTCTGGATTCGTCCTGAGTTTAACAATACTAAATTATCAAAAATTATTTGTTGCCATCACATTTAAATGTTATGCCATGTTAATGACAAAATAATATATAAAAATATAAAATGAGATATATACTATGGTCAAGGATGTTACAAGAATAAGAGTATTATGAGTCAAGGATGTTACATGAATAAAGTAAGAGTATTATCTATAATTAATGATGGATTCTGAATGTAAAGAATAAACTTTTTTCTATGAGAATGGGCCGATAAAATTAGACATCTAAACTGCATCTTTTAAATCCAGTAAAAGGCACAACTTTCATAACTTTTTCCGCTAAAAATGGTATTTGTGGTATTTCACCCAACTGCCACTTTATATCATTATTATTATTAAACTATATGTGATAATTTACATTGCGACTTATATTATAAAAAGTTATATAAACTTTATAAGTTAGGTTCAATTTTAAATATTTATAATTTAATCTAATTCTGGAATTTATTTTAATAAATTTAGTAGCATTATTTAATTAATTGGAGACTAATTGAAATATAGTATTAAATCAGAGACTAATAAAAATATATTAAAATTTTGACTAATAAAATATATTAAAATTTTAATTGAGTAAATAAAGGATAAAATTTGTAAAAATTACATCTCTTTGTGTTGTTGATTAGGTTGTGAGTTAATTCTGCTAAAAACTATTACAATAAATGATTAAATTTCAATTTTAATCTAAATAGAAGGTAAACTAAATTCTCTAGCTCAATTACAATTTTAATCCAAATAAAAGGTTAATTAATATATAAATTTAATAGCTTAATTAAAAATAATAATTTGAAAAATAAATATTGAATATTAAACATATTCATATTAAATATATGAATAATTTAAATCTTAAAAATTTAAAACTTATCTGAGAAGTCAAGTCGGAAGTAAAAAATAGATAACTGAAAGAGCAAGAGAAAAAAGAAAGTGGCGTGTCATGTTATCAAAATTGAAGGAGACTAATTTTTCTGTGGATATGCCAAAACGAAAGAACATTAATAATTGTGGACGGATAAATTACTCCCTTAATTTCCCAAAAAAAGTTATTTTTGTCAATTTAGTTTAGTCAAACTTTTATTTTTTTTTAACTTTTTATTTATAATGACTTAAGTTTCGTTATCTGCTAATAATAATTTAATCACTGTTTCTTTTTGCCTATCTTATATTTTACCAACGTTGTGTTAAAATTTGCATTGTTTTCAATTTTTTTTATTTTTATGAGACAAGTAGAGTATTAGTTTATGGATTGAGATGAAAATTACAGTACATTTTTATCTGTCATCACTGCTCATGTATTCTAATACCTGTTGCTACCTAAGAGCATGAATAACGCATAGGGGCCGGGCCGCAACTCGCGAGTCCCGGCCCGTGTTCAGCGTTGGATGGTGTTGCGGCTCGGCCCGGGCCGGTCCCGAGGACGCAGTTGCGTCCCGGGGCCTCTCCCTCCGTCACGTCCCGGCCGGCGTTATCCATGCCCGGGCCGCATCGGTTGCGGCCCGTCCCGGCGTTAATTGTGTTCGGGCCGGGCCGCAAGTCCCCACCGAATTTCTTTTTTTTTTTTTTTTTTTTGGTTTTCTATTTATACACTATATTTGCTCATTTTTTGTAACTCTTCCACACAAACTCTCACTTCTCTCTCAATCCTCTAGCATTTCAAGACTTCTTGAGTTCTATGGATTGGTTTAACAGCGACCAACGCCAAATGGACGATTTCGTGAACTCCCAGAACTGGCAAGTGCCGCCGACACCCGATCCAGATGCAACACCTAGTCCCGGGCTGCCTACCAATGTAGACATGGAATCGCCGGTTAGCACTGATGAGTACGATATCAGCGATATGGAGCCAGCTCCACGGAGGGGCAAGGGCAAGGTTGCCGATGAGGATGGGCCGAAGAAGTACAGTCCGCAGGAGACAATGTGGCTGGCCAAGAACTACGTCGACGTCTCCGAGGACGCTGTGATCGGCAACCAGCAAAGCGGCAAAGCGTTCTGGCAGCGGATTGCGGATAAGTACAACGCTGGTCGACCCGAAGGCTCGTTCGAGCGTACCTACGTGAAGCTACGCAAGCATTGGGGTCGGGTGCAGAAGGAGATTAACAAGTGGAATGGCAAGTGGACTAACGTAGTCCGGATGTGGCCGAGCGGGCACAGCGAGATGGACCTTGTGGACAAGGCCAAGGCAGATTTCTTCGCTGACGGGAAGAAGCACTTCAAGTACTTCGACGTTTGGAAGCTTGTCGAGAAGAGCCCGAAGTACACTGGTGGGGCTGAAGCGGCGGCGAAGAGAACCAAAGTCGCCGCCGGACACTACACTTCAAGCGAAGGAGGTCCGCCAATCGACCTCAACGTGACAGACGACGACTTCTTCCTCTCATCTCCTGGTACTCAAAGCCGTCCGATGGGCACAAAGGCGGCAAAGAGGAAAGCAAAGGGGAAGGCAACTGCGAGCTACTCCGCTATGCCGCCGCCGCCACCCAATCCTTCCTTGGACAAGATATCAGACTCTATGTCGGATATGAGTATTACGTTGCGGATGGGCCAGCTGACGGAGTTGACATCGAGGGATACCTCGAGAATGTCGGAGTACGAGCTCGAATTGCACCGTGAGATGATCGAATACCTTCGCGCACAAATGAAGAAAAAGTAGTTCTTTTTTCTAGGATTTGTAATTTTCTTGTTTCTAGGTTTGGTAATTTTCTTTCTCTAGGATTGGTAATTTTTTTTTTCTAGGATTTGTAATTTTCTTTTCTTATTTTCTGACTGAACAATAAATTTTCCCGGTTTTAATTGTTCAACGTATTCTATTTTACGATTAAAATATGTTGTGAATAGTGCAGATGAATAGTTGTGGCCTGAGTTGTGGCCCGAGTTGTGGCCTGCGGTGTTAATGGAGTTGTGGCCTGGAACCCCTAATTTGAGGGAATGATGACGTGGAGGGGACTTGCGGCCCAAATCCGGGCCAGGGTTATTCATGCTCTAAGTGGATGCTCATATTCAACTCCAAAAGGATATAATTGAAGAGTTGTGGGCACGGAGGATTGCACGGCGATAGTTTTTTTTCTTTATTATGCATGTAATTTTTTTTATCTATGTAACTTTTTTAAATGCAATTAATGAATTTTCTCGTATATGTGTCGTAAATTTAATTCCGTATTTTAATCGTAATTTTAATTCCGTAAATGTAGTATATTTTGAATTGTTTTTATTGCGGCTAGCTTAAATCTGATGTGGCAGGTGGTTTTTTTAGTGTTGCTGACGTGACAGGGGAGAGAATGGCTGGCCTATGGTTGGCCGGATGCTCTTAGATATGAAATCGTCAAAACTTTAATTCCATCTCATAGACTCCTAGTTAAATTTGAGAAACTAAAAAAATGTCTTATGTCCTAATCAAAATTTTCAATTACTCATCTTTGTTTAACGATTATTACTAAATATTTTTTTTTCATACTTTATTAAATATATATATTAAAATTTGAATTTTTAAAAAAGTTTTATTTTTAGAGTACGGACATAGAGGTGAATAGTGTGTGATACTGGTAAAAATGTGGTGTGAGAAATTGGCATATTTTAATTTTAGAGCGAAGATTCCGTCATTTATTAGCTGTCTGTTTCAGAGTACGTACGTACGACGCCACGCCCCACGCACACCGACGCCACTTTCTCCATCAAAAATAAATCCAAATTCAACTCTTCTAGATTTTCAATTTTTTAATTTAATTTTAAAAAACCCCAGAATCGGATCGCTTTACCTATAAATACCACCCTCCTCAACCAGGCCAAACTTCTTTCGCCAGCTTTTGCAACACTACCTGCAAGGTTAGTCTCATTTCCCCTTTCTTTTATTTCTCTCTTTTGTTTGTTTGTTTGTTTGTTTTAGTTTTTGAGTTTCTGGGCGTTTTATTTTTATTCATGTGCCTAATTGAATTATTGAAATCTGGTTTTGATTCTATGATCGGCGTGTAATTTTTGTTTCTCATTTCATCTGCAGATTGGTTTTTCATCGGAGCGTCTGATTTGTGATTTAGAGATTTTATAGACCTTTTTAACTGGGTTTCCGGAATTTGAGATCTTTCGATAAGGTTATGAGGGTTTTGATCTGACATTGGCCATGCTGATGCATAAGATTAGAATTCTTCACTCATTTTCGGTAGTTTTCCTCTATTGGTTCTATGAATTTGCACGCTAAGCCCTAATCACTTTCATTTCATTTTTTTATTGCTTTCTTCAATCATTCAATTGCTATAGGGGATTAGGGGTTAGTGAAAATTATTTGATTGTTTATAACATTTGAGGAATGGCTTCAAAAAAATTGCCAACGATCCCGGGTTCTGATTGTGATGAAAGAAAAAGGAAGCGCAAGCTGTCTAATCGCGAATCAGCACGTAGATCTCGGATGAAGAAGCAGCAACGCTTGGATGAGCTGATTGGAGAGGAGGGCCGTATAAAGGAGGAGAACAAGAAGCTGAGTGAGATGATTGATGCCACTGCTAATCTGTACTTAGATGTTGCGTCCAACAATAATGTGCTGAGGGCTCAGATTTCCGAACTCACTGACCGCCTCAGGTCGCTCAATTCTGTACTTCAGATTGCGTCTGAGGTGAGTGGCCTCGTGATTGATATTCCGGACATCCCGGATACATTGCTCGAGCCGTGGCAGCTGCCTTGCCCGATTCAGTCCGCCCCTGCTTCTGTTGATATGTTCCAGTGCTGAAATGGTTGTGGAGGAAGTTTCTAATGCTGAATGTTGATGTTGTACTTGCCCTCTTACTATTAGGCATAGTCTCATGTTTTGGTCCTACAATTGTTATCTCAACAAAGATTAGGTTGTGTTTGGATTTGATCATTTTCTTATGGAATCTATTGAATTAAGTTCCTCTTCTTTATGCTACTGATTGATTGATTCTTGTGAGGTTGAAAGATCCACAAGTAGTAGTATTTGGAAAAGCTGCAATTTTGTCGTATAGATGCACTTCCCTTTAGTGCTTTTGATGCTAGCAAGTAGCAATGTTGCTAACTAGCTAGAGACAGGTTTTGTTTGATATGTTTGTGCCTATGATGCTTGATTCTCTCTCTGTGAGAATGTAATATGAAAAAGGATATGTATAAAAGTTAAATCTCTTGTATTTCTGCTGCTAATAGAGTTTTGATGATAGCAATGCTATTGTCCAGATACAGCAGGTTGCTCAATTATGATCCATTGTTTCATACAATAGTTGAAAGGCCTTAACTATAACCTTACAACATTGAAGCATAGGTTTAGAGATGAAGAAACACAGTATTAGTCATCATAAGTTCTGCACTCATCTGTTTCAGGATTATCCTTGCAGTAGTTCTCCAATGGATCGGCTTCCTTCTGCCTGTCCCTAGCATGACTGGCTGCCGCACTCAGCTCCTCCACCTCGTCCCATGCAGCCTTGCACTCTCCGCTGACAGGATCCTCCGAGCAAGCCTCCTGTGCATGCTTGATGCTCTCCTCGACCTTTCCTGACAGCTTGTCAGGGACGGCTGCTGCTGGCCGGATGTTTATTCGGCGGGCGGTGCACCTCCTCCATGGGGTGGTTGGTAATGAAAGGTTGATGAGGTGAGAGTCTGATGAATCTGTTGGTTTAGAGAAGTGTTTTGGGGTGGGTGTGATGCTCACTCTAGAGATTGGTGCTGCCATTGCAAGATTTGGTATGAATTGCTATTGTACAAAGGTAATGATCTTGAGGAAAAAGAAATATGGAGTATGATATTTAGGTAAGGATCATAAGATACATAAATGAGGCTTGGGGAGAATTGTGAACACTAATTTCTTATCATATCTGCGCCAATCATAGGCTTAGACGTATACTTTATTGGGTGATAATATTATATAAAAGTGTCGTTTTTAATAGTCAGTTTTCATAAACCTAACTTAGGCTATTCACGGATGGATTTTTCTAGTGATGACAAATGGGTGATTTGAATTTTATAAATCACACCGTTTTCATTTTTGCTTTTAGATTAATAATTAAATCTATAGCATATCCGGTGAAATTATTGGTTTGAGCTTTGTAATATGAAAATATGCATTCCAAATGGCCACCGCAGCATGATGATCAAATTATGGAGTAATTTGAAATTGGTTTTGCAGTATACATCAAATGCAACAAATAACTTATTTTATTTTATCACTACCACTTAAACTGAAAATCGTTGCAAAATGGTGTAGAACGCGATTGCTTTACAACATAATTTTTAAAACAAGTATTGAAACGATGAACAATATCATTTTTATTTGATGGTCGTATTTTTCTATTCCAATTCGTTCAAGAATCATCATTAATATTTCTTTTCTACTAATGGTTAAGTCATTTGCAAATTATCTGTAAAAATATTCCAACGTTTTTCTTGAATTATTTAGACCAAAATGAGGAATGTTACCAGGGCCACAAATAAGAAAAATTATTTACTCTAATCATTTAAAAGGAGGATCGTGAGTGAATAACAGAGGAGCATCATACTTTGCATCGCAAGACGTATGATTTGACTAAGTCAGTCCTCCAACGCAAGCTGAATACGATACTTAAACGAACTAGTGTGTAAAAGAAAACGTGGTCTACGTATATATATGTAGGGTGAGAGTGAATGACATAGCTGTATACTAAATTTACCTGAGCTAAAGCAAAAAACCTATTTCTATGTGATGATGTAGAATCTCGAATATTCCTTAAAAAACAGTACGTGTGATAGCGCTAGCCTCAGAATAAATTTAATTTCATCGATTTATATATTTAGGTCACAACATGATTAATGATACAGTGATAATTATCATAGTCCATGGGCTTATGGTTTGTTTTAATTTCATGTTTGGGCTTTCCTATCATAAGTTTGTTTCTCTTCATCATTCATTCTACTTTGCTTTTAGGAATCCAAGTGTTGAATTCACATACGAATATATAATCCTTTTGATTCAAATGTATCATCTGCCCTTGTGTTATTGAGTATATTGTATCAAAATATGTAAAAATATGAAATGAGAAACATAGTACCGTACATTATTTTTGCATAGAAGTTCAAAAAACATTTTATTAATACACTAAACTGGGAGAGGGGTGCATATGTTAACCAATTATGCAAAAGTTTTGGAGGCAGAAACTTAATTAATTGATGCACGTACATGAGACGACTTTAGTATAGCGCATTAAAATTTACCAAAACCAATTGACAACATTAGAAATGAATATGTTTGACTCCTCTCTCTCTCTCTCTTTCTCACTCAAATACAATGAACAGCTAGCTTGTGACAAAAACAGCAGCAGCAACAACAACAAAAGGCAGATGTTTTTTCAGTTGAAAAAAATGGATTGAACCTCTATAATATTATTAATGAATCAAATACAGCCATAGATGTTTCAACCACTCTTTTCTTCATTAAAGATTCAGACAAACAACCTCAACAGCTACATGCCTACATCTACTCTTAATAACACATTTCCATCACAATCCAATCTATGAAAACTTCCAAGCTGTAACAGACTGTATTGGTGTCCCTTTCCACCCCACAATCAACCCCTTCCCATCAAACTCAAGATCACAACACCTCCCTTTCCCAAACTGCTCCAGCACCAGACTTGCCTGATACTTTGACGAATCACTCAACGCGATCTCCACCATCCCAAACCGCGTTAAAAACTTCCTCCAAACACTCAGCTTCACATTCCTCGTCACCCTCTCCTCGTCATCAGCTCCCACTATGTTAATGATCCCTTCCCCGAAGAAACGCCCCTCAAGAATCGCCCTATACTCATTGCCCCTCTCCATGCATTCCTCCAAGCAGTCAAAATACGCGCTGTAGAACAGTAGGGCCTCCAAGAAACGGTCTATGAACAACGGGGAGTTGTGGTTGGCCTCGACCTCACTCACCACCATCACAGCTGGCCTAATTCTCGCCAACGCTTTCATCACAGTCTCTAACGACTTGGGCTTTGATATCATGGACCTCAGCATCAAGAAGGAGTAGACTGCAATGGTCTCATCAGGTTCGATGCTGAAGAGGTCCTCGCTGAATGCATCCATCTCTTGCAAGTAGACAACCTCAAACAAGAAGGGAAGGTTCATAGACTGAGCAAAGCTCTGTAGCCTGCTGCCGGTTTTCTCCATGTATGTTTGATCGGCTGTGCCTACTGCAGTTATTCTGAGACGTTGCACCTGCGAGTCTGACAGCCCTTGCATCACAGCCGTCCATTGGATCCCACTCCTGATCTGGAGATCAATCAGGTGGACCTTCCCACCACCTCTCACTTGCTCTATGATGGCCTGCATTCCGACAAACTGCATTACTTGGCCAAAGGGCAGCTGCTGGTACGAGGCCAAGAACGCGTTGTCTGTGCCTAATGCATGCCCTACATGATGACCACCACCATCTGTTTTCCCCGTGTTGATCACCATGCCACATTCTCTGCTGATCTTTTGCTCCAGGGCTGCAGAGAAGTAGCAGGCAAGGCGCTGCACGGGGGTGCCTGATTCAGACGCCATCATCTGACAACGAGCAAGCAGCCTAGCTGCTTCATCAAACTGCTTCATCCCCACATTATCTGCTGCAGAGAGAAGGCTGCGCATGATCTCCACATCTCTCTCATCATCGGAACAAAGGCCCGAGATTGAAGAGCCATAAGGGTGGAACAGCATAGACATGCCATCAATTCTGTTGGTGGAAAATTGGATGAATTTCTCCCCAGCAACCATCAAGATCTCCTCCATTGACAATCTCTGATCGAAGCTGTTTTTCATCTTTGAGTCTCCCTCTATAGGCTTCCTCAATCTCTGCTTTTCCTTCACATTTTTGTTGAATTCTGATCTTGGTGGCTCCAAACCAACCATGTTCATCTTCTGCACCACATCACAAGAAGCGCTCTCTTGTCCAAAAACAGAGGAAAACAAGTCCATGAACGCGCTCTCATCCATGTCTTGTTTGATCCTCCAAATTGCATCGTGATCATGATCGCTCTCGTTCAGTTGGGACACGGCGTTTGACATCAGCCCTTGAGGAAACAAATCAAGGAAATAACAAGATTTGATATTTTGTTGCAAAATTTATAAACAGAACAAAGAAATACAGAAACTAATTAGGCCAGCTTAGGATGATAAGCATATAATATAGTAGCACTGTTTAATTATTGGATCATATTCAAGAATTTGACACAGGAAAAGGACAATCAGAAGCTTACAAGGAAATGAAGCCAAGAATTAAGATATACTATATGCTATATAGGAAAATGACTTGTAGAATGTCTCTGGTTTTATATTTTGGCTAATATATTCTGCACTGTACACGATTGTGTCTATATCTGTAATGTCAACCAATATCGTAGTATGATATTGAATGCACGTAACGTGCAATCCATCCGTCTAGAGCCTGCAGATTTCTCTATGCTTGGTGTATAGTGATGGCTACATATATTTCACAATCAACCTCAAATTTAAAATTGCAGAATGGAAACACATATACCATGAAAAGACAAGGTTGTGTGATTGATAATAACGCTGAATGACAGTAGTAATGGAAATGATGATAAGGAACAGACAAAAGCACACTTCTTGAACTGTCCTCTTTGTACTCATTCACATACCAAGAATATACTAGTATGATATACTATGTATTAATAAAATGAAATATGTTACTCCATAGTTGAACTCAAAGTTGGTATGTGATTTAAGTTGAACTCTCATCTTTGTACTTTTTGTATAACAATTTATTGATTTTTACTGCATATATTTACCAATGTGAGTCTTGTTGGCAGCGATCAAAATATATTGAAAAAGTGTATATAATGTACTACATGTATTATGAAATGAAATTTGTAAGTAACTTGAAGATGTTTGGACTTTAGTTTTTGTTTGCAAGTTTACAACTCTTTTGGGAGAATTTTAAGTATTACTAGTCATGCATATACATTGCATTACTTCAAGTCTTTTAAAGTGTCTTGCTTTTTCTTTATTAAGTTATCTTAGTTTTGGGAATGGTTGAAATTTTCGTGACGAAAATTATTGTAATTTTGGAAACATCAGGATTGTGAAAATTAATAAGATTGTGAAAAAAGTTGACTTAATTGTACATTGCCTTGAACATCAGGGATTCAGGACAAAGTAATCTCAAATATAGTATATAGTATATAGAATTTCTCACTCCCAAAATTCAACAAGGCATTACAAAAGTAGTCATTTTATCATATGAATCGGTCAATTGTCAACAAAAGCTACTACAGAGCTGAAATTTAATCATGGTGACAAGCAAATATCAGTCCTCCAAAAAATAATCAACTTTTGAAATGTTCCACGCGTATTACTTGAGAAATACTAACATGTATGGTAATATTAAAAGAATATTAAATGCATTCTTTTCGAATTAAACTTGAACAAGAGACAACTCATACTTTATCCAAAAATCAATCATACTAAAGTAGTTCCAGAATTTTTTACTCGCCCCCAGTAACACGAGACAAAAAGAAAATGTCATCTTCAAAATATAAAATTTAAATAACAATTTCCTCACCATAAATAGAATGCATCATCAACCTCCGAAATTTCGCAGTTACTATCACATGAATTAATGTGATTATAATAAGACATGACAGCAGAAATTTTGTACAAGCAAATAAAAAAATGAAGCAATAATTGGAGGATGAAATATAATTTAATTGAGCCACTCTCCCGTGCACGGTGAGAGCAAGAAGGCAGGATGAGGAGACACTGTGCGCGCACCAAAGTTTTTGTCTAATTTAACGGAGGCCGGTCCAACTCAAACCTTCTCGTCATTAGGCCGGCTCTCTCGCCTACGTACCAAGATCGCAACCGTCGAAACCAAGGCTCTGAGCATCCTAACCATTCCGACCGTCACCGTCACGTAATACAACCAAAAGCCAAGGAAATCCACCACCCCAACCCCCATCATCATCTCCCTCTTCACCTCCGCCACCATCACCAGCGCCTCCACCTCCTCCCTCAGCCTCCACCACCACAGTCCTCCGTAGCTCAGCCCCACCACCGCCTTCTCCACCCGCCCCTCCGCCCTCCACCCCCCGAATATCGTGTCGTCCACCACCGGCTTCACCACTGTCCGCCACCAAAACAGCATTATTTCATGCAGCCCAAAAAAGAAGACCAGTCTGCATATAAAGCTGCCGTCCTGCCCGAAATTCGAGCCCTCGACGCTGGCGGCGATGCTGCCTTCGATCCCAACTCCCACGCAGAACTGCAGGACCACAAGAAATAGCCATGCAACGTACAGCCGGGCTGGCGTCAGGGGCTCTGCCGGAGACCGGCTGAGGAAGGTGGTTTTTCCGGTGACTGCATTGGTGAGGGATGAGACGCTGATGATTGAAACTATTAAGTGGAGGATTGTGGGGTTCTTGGAGTATATGAAATATGAGGTGATGAAAGAAGCCGGGGGCGGCGGGGGGTAGTCCTCGGAGACGGATAGGAGGTAGTGGGCGGTGGCAAGGCGCGCGAGGAGGAGGAATGACAAGGGGAGGAGGAGGCTGAGGAGGGTGGTTGTCATTATCTGAAATGGATGTCTCAGGACAGCAACGGCGGCTGTGGCGGCACAACGGACTCTGGTGGTGGTGGTGGTGGTGGCGGCGGCGGCAGGGTTTTCTTGAACATATTCCGATAGATTGAACTCCATTGGATTTGGGTTTCTAATTGAATTTTAACAAGATAAAATTTGTGTTTTAGATATATGTAACAGAGATATGCATATTTATATATATAAGTGGGATGGTGTGATAATAAAGTGGCGGGCACGACCTGGTTGACGAAGGATGTTAGGACAGGGTCGCATGTATTACTTTTTTATTTAACTAGACTTTTCTATACTTTTGGGAAAGGCATGGTACACCTAAATAATCATGGCGAAATCATGAAAATAATAGCCAAGTTTAGTTTAGGTTAGTGGGTATGGAAATGGGAATCAATCTGAGTTTGAAGTATTCCTTCATGAATCATGATGATATTATATTATGAGACACAATTGACAGGTTATCAGCTGTTAGAGAAGAGAATTTTTATGTGTCATATGTTAGTAACATTATTGAAGACAAACAAGGTTCACCAATTACTCTATCTATCTCGGAATAAGGTTTTCCTACCATCAATAGTAGTATAGCATCGAAGACAGTAAAAGTTTGGCATCATTTTTTTATGTAATTTCAAACTATGACACTAATTAGGAGACATTTTTATTTCCAAATATGAAGAGAGTAGTACACAAGGACAAATGAACCCAACGTGCCACGTATCGACTGCTACTTAGGACAATGATAAGTTCATCAAATATAGCTAAATAATGATCGTACATGGATGCGTCCGGTTGGGAACAATACAAAGTATCTTGTTGGTTCTAAATATTCTAGCTGTATAGTTGAAATCAACAAAAACCCATGTTTTTGGTTATGAAATCAATCATCAACCAAAAAAGAGGTGGGAGCTTGAACTAAACCTTACAGTTATTCTGCTACAGCTGCAAGCGGCTGGAGGGCTTTGAGTGGGTTCAAGATAACACCATCTATGAGACCGTACTCTTTGGCTTCTTTAGCACTCATGAAGAAATCGCGATCTGTGTCTTGGTTGATCTTCTCTAGGCTTTGACCAGTGTGGTACGCCAAATATCCATTCAAATTTGCTTTGTGATGCAACATTTCATTTGCCTGCAACAAAGAACATTGAGGACTAAGGAGTGATTTTCATCTAAAAAAAGGATATCAAGAGGTGTTACTGAGTGACTGAATCTGCAATATAACAGATTTACAACATAATCAGGTTGGCCATGATATAACAGAATCTCTCAATCAAAATGTTAGACAACCATCAAAAAGCTACCCAATTAGAGTGTCTATCAGCGTAACTCATAGCTCTAATCATAAAGTCAGGGTTTCTGGTTTAGTGCTTCTTCACATATCGTAGAGCGATAAAGGATATCATGAAAAAGTAACAAACCAATAGTTATAAGCTAATGGGTTGAGTCTCTGGAATCTGGATGGACAGAATGCTAGAGATCAAACACAGATGTAAAGCTTGGGTAAAAATGAAACATAATTTCACAGTTTCACACCTTGCACATTTCAATCCTAACCTCCAAGCTTTAAACCAAGTTACAAAACAGATAGCAAACATCATCTAGCTGAGAGCCAGAATATTGTGATAAGAAACATTACTTTGTGATACCAACAAAAATTGGGTAAGAAACCAACAAAAACATTACTTTGTGATACCAACAACAATGCTGATAAAATAAAGCTTCATGCTTAAATTACTTCGGCATGATTTAAGTTGGGATATGATCACCCATTAAGAATTCAATCAAACATATAAATATTCACAATGATTGTAAATTTGTACAGAAACCAACAGAATTATATAACCTTAAAATAATTCACAAATACAAACTAACAGCGATAAAAGGCAATGTCCATCTCATTATAAGGATATCATCCACCCAATACCAAAAAAGATGAAATCACCTGAATATCAATATCAGTCTGCCCACCCTGTGCTCCACCAAGGGGCTGATGGATCATTATCCTTGAGTTAGGAAGACTATATCTTTTTCCTTCAGTTATAATTACAAGATCAGAATATAAGACTCTCATCTAAGAACATGAGAAAAACTATTGTAGAATCCTTAAATAACCAAAAGAAATGAAATAAACTACCTTTAGTACCACCACTTAGTAGAAAAGCTCCCATACTGCACAAGAATAAGGACACGATATGACTTCATTAGAAAGACATATAGTGGCAATAAGAAAATGCACAAGTAAAGTACCCATAAGCAAGTGTTAAAAGTTTAGGGTATAAAAAGACATCTAGACCACATGATGACAGAGGTCAGATGGGTTTGAAATGATATCCTAACAGCTATTTCTAAATATTGAAGGTGCATGCAGAATGCAGAAGGCATAGCCTGCCCTCTCTTTAACTACTGCTAAAAACCCAAGGGTAAAAGGCATCATCGACATGTAATCTATGAATTCCTCTATCAAGTATCAATATAAACTAAAAATATCTAGGCACCAAGTAAAATGACTCTATGCTTGCTGAAGCTCATTCCTTTCATTGATTATTCTAGAAATGGATCATTAAATGTGAACATTAATTTTGAAGTCATTTCCCAAAAGCTATAGTAGGTGTGGTGGCCTCACCTAGCTGCAAGCCCAACGCATACGGTTGAAACATCAGGCCTTATGTGCCTCATGGTATCAAAGATAGCCATTCCTAGAAAGTTAAAAGGAAGCAGATAAGATATTTGTACACTCAGCTAACAGGTAATGGACATTTTAAACAATATACATACCAGCTGTAACTGATCCACCTGGAGAGTTCACATACATGACTATATCCTGTTCAGTACAATATAAATTAAATACTTAGGTTGTCAAAAGTGAACATAACAGGAATATATTCATCACACTACAAAGAGGCCAGGAAAACCAGGCTACCAGAGATACCAATGGGACAACACATTGCTATGAAATACTTTTGAGTGAGTAAGCTGTAAGCAATCATTATCATAACCATTCCTTGTTCTAATTTCCAAATATAACACCCCAGGGAAACTACTAACGGAGCTAACACCGAACAGAACTTATCTGCTCATAGGTCGCGCAAGAAATACCACACTCTAAATAAAAAGACTAAATTATCAGATGAAAGTAAAACACACCTTAGTGGGATCAACAGCATCAAGATAAAGCAATTGAGCAACAATGATGTTTGCCATATCATCATCAACGGCTCCACCACATCGTATTATCCGCTGAAATATCAATAGGGAGTTACAACTATAGCAGAGTAACTAACAGTAAAATATATTCTGAATGAAAATTTCAGCAAAAGATGTCTCACGTATTGGAAAAGCTGGCTAATAACACTCATATTCGCTCATGATCAAGTTACAACCTAAGATCTATGACCATATTATGTTAACTGTTCGTATTTCGTTCATTCCATCGGTATGCTCCCAGGTACCTGTAATTGTGATCCGTTTGCTAGAACCAAGGGGTCTTTCTGTAGAAACTTCCACGAACAATCGTCGTCTCCGCCATCTTCTCCACAGTCAAGCTCAAGAACTCGTGCACCACCCCAACTGCCCGCTATTCCATCTTCATCGCGCCATTCTTACTCCTATTCTCCTTGGCAGTCATCTCCTCATACGGACCAATGTAGGGAAACCTCTGCCATTCCTTAACTTTGGCCTTAAAATTCTTCCCTAGCCGCATTCCCGACAGAAACCCTTGCTTGAAACTATACTGCAGCTCAGTCCTATCCACGTTGCATTCCTCTCTACAACACTCCGTCATTCTCCAATTCTCCACCGCAGGAACTAAACAATCCCAAAATTCACCGCTGTCTTTCAAAACCAAATAATGGGTATTGATCTCATTGTCGTCTTCTAATGCGAAAACCTCGGGATTTCTTGAAATTATGGAGTCCTCGAAGTCATCGGGCAGCCCCAGTTCCTTCCAGACCTTGAAGATCGCCCGAAGAGGTAGTTTTTTTGTGAGGGACATGGACAAAATTTTGACTAATCGGGTAATGGCGAGCGGCAGGAATTTTTCGATGGCCCCCGATTCTTGGCGGACGATTTGGAGGGCGGCGGGAGTGAGGGAGCAGAAGGGCTGGAGCTTGTCGGGGATGTTGAAAATGTGGAAGATGTGGGGGTATCTGTGGAGGAAGTCCGCGGCGCCGCGGTTGAGGTGGATGCGCTGGGATAGGTGGCTGATGAAGTCGAGGGCTGGAGCTTGTCAGGGTCTGATGATTTTTTATAAATTGGGTTAAAATTTATGGAGGGTAATTTGGTTAATTAATAAAGGTTAGGAACCAAATAATCATTAAAAAGAAGAGAAAATGCATAAAATATCTAAAATCCCTTATTCCGAAAAATTCGCATGCCTCAGACCTATATTTTGAAAGGTCAGCGAAATTAATCCCTCATTTCGAAAGGTCAGCGAAATTAATCATTTTTTTCGAATTTTCTCTTTTCTGAATAGCTAATAGGAGTATGTGATAATTCTATATTTTATGTAGTACACATATTAGCTATTCAGGAAATTGTGTTTAAAAAGGATTGAAGTAAATATATTTTTTTAAATGAGCAGATGAAACAAAAAAATTACTCCTACTACTTACTATTACTACTATTATAATATAGGGAGTAGTAAATATGGGTGAGAATACGGATATCGGGTATTGGGTTTATCTGTACCCGACTCGATATACGCCGGGAATTGGATACCCAATATCCAATTTTATGGGATTGGGTATGGGATTAAGTATTGAAATTTAAGATAAATCGGGTATTGGGTAACCTAAATGAGTATCGGATATTATCCGAATATCCAATTTATTATTTAAAGCAATTTTTGAATTAAGTTTAGCCATTTTGGACTTCAAGAGTTAGGCTAATTTATTTACTAATTTCAACTTACTAGGTTAACTTTCTCTAAACTTATATAAATAAGTCAATCTCTATTACTCTCTAGGTCACAACATCTCCAAACTCCTAAGTTTTACGTATTGCATAACCAACTCATATGGTTTTTATATTTTAGTTAATTATTTTGACTTTTAAATTATATTTTGGTTGCTTCTACTATTTAATTAAATGCGTAACTTTTATTATTTTACTTACATATTGAATAACCAATCCTAATAAATATAATCACATACTTTAAAATAAAATTGACCCATTTTTTTATAGTTTTATACTACAAAATAAATGCAACATTAAAGATATTAATCAATTTAAATATTTCTATATTTATATCAGAGGATATGATCAATTGCTAACTAATTATTAATCCAAAATTGAGACCAATTTTTAACCATTAAATTAGAAGATCTTGTGGTTGATATAATGTCAAGTGTAATATATTTTAAATTTAAATAATTATTAATTAAATTAAAAGGGTATTAATGTCAAATCTATATAATCTATAGTAATTATAACTGATTACTTTCTCTCTCCTCAAAATCATCTCAAATCTTTAAATTTATGTAACTCTCTCAATTTAAATTAATTTTTCGCAAAAAAATATATCAAATTAAAGATAATTTAATAAGGATTCCAACGAGATCTCAATTGCATATGTTCCGACGATATTCGGGTGATGAAATTTAATAAATTATATTTTAATTTTCGTATGCATGTTGATAAACAGCTTTTATCAACAAATGCAACAAAAAATCTCAATATATTGTAGGCAAAATCTCAATATTATGCACGTCCAATCTCAATAAAAATGTGTTGATATTTTCTTGTCCTTGTGTTGATATTCTAATGTCATATTGTTGATATTTGTAATACACAATGTTGATATAAAAAAACACTCACGAAAATTATCATATGATAACATAATGACGATATTACCCTTTTGTTGATATTTTGTCTACTATTTATTGAGATTTGTGAGCTTTAATCTCATCCACTCATTTTAAAATCCAAGGGTGGAGATTTAGTCTTAATTTTGGATTAGGGTGCTATAAACATTAGAATAGGACCCTTTATATCAGTATATGAAATTATTATTTTTTTATTAGTTATTAACATATGTAAAGAGTCGGGTATTTGGGTACCCGATACGTCGTGTATGGATACCCGGGGCGGGTATTGGAGTACCCGAAAATATATCGGGTCGGGTTTGGGATAGACATTTAGATGATTATCGGGTTTGGATACCGGTTTTTTCGGGTCGGGTATCCACGGATACCTGTATTCCCACCCCTAAGTATTAGACTATTAGAGTGTCCACAATAGTTGAACGCCACATATCAGTCAGCCACAGCCTCGGAGAGTGGATTTGAGAAAAAATTTGAAATTTGAGATTGGAATGAAATGAAAAAAATGAATTGAAAATGGGTATTTTATAGATGAAAATTAAAGAATTAAAAAAAAAAAAATTGACCGCCACGCAACCGCCGTCCTCCTACCCAGCAAAGCCGGCACCTAGGCTGTTAAACAACCGTCGCGGTGCCGTTGCGGCTTGCAACAGACTGCCGCTGCGCAACACGACGACTGCGGCGGCGGTCCTATTATGGACACTCTTACATTTAAGTAAAACAACTTTAGTTACAGATTTTGTTAACAATTTCAATGATACTTTATTACTCAAAACAATATGAATAATTTTATTTGTTGCGGTTGTTTAGACTATATATGGTACCTAAATCCTGATATAAGATCCAAATATACTTGGAGAGTGGTATACTTTTTTTTCATACGATGGAGATCCCGATGACTAATGTGGAAATAAATTACTCATGAATATTGTTGTGTTAATTAATTATACCATAACATAAAAAAAATAGGAGTAATAAGAACTTATTAAATGCTTTAAAGAGGATGACCATCTGAACTCAATAAAAAATTGCAACAACAATCCACTCCATACAAATATCAACATATAAATAGTCCCAAAGTTAGGTCGATCAGAAGCTTACTGCTAATTAAACATATAATTACAAATTCACCGATAGCATTCGGTGTTGTATATAGTGAAAGATGGGATGAATGTGAAACAAAGAATATTAACGACCAGTAGGGTTGACAATTTGCGAGAACATCTCATCGGGATTATCACTTCCGTTTTGTGGTTTCCTTGCTGCTTCTTCATCATCATCATCATCGTCCTCAATATTCAAAATGCTTCTGTGCATAGCCATGATGCTATTCTGATCGATCTGTCCTTCGAAGTCAACGCTCCCTGTCGTAGTGGAACCGCCCCTACTGTGATCGGGATTTTCATGTACCTGTAGAGCGAACTCCAAGTTCCACAACACATCGCCCATGGAGGGGCGTTCCGTGCCGTGATCGGCCAAGCATTTCTCTGCGGTTTCCATGAATTTTTTCAAACTCTCTTGGCCCACTTTCCCCTGTAGTTGTGGGTCGATGATGTCCTCGAGCGTGCCGTTCCTCGCACACCGCAGTGCCCAATCAGCCAGGCTCACTTGCTCCTTTGGCAAGCTAGGGTTCAACACTGGCCGAGCACATAAAACCTCAAATAAAACCACTCCGAATGAGTATACATCAGATTTTTCCGTTAGTTGCTGCCTTCGGAAATACTCTGGGTCTAAATATCCGAAGCTGCCTTTCACCACTGTGCTAACATGGCCTTTGTTCATGTCCGGGCCAGTCTTGGAGAGCCCAAAATCGGACATCTTGGCCACCCACTTGTCGTCGAGGAGAATGTTAGTGGTCTTGACGTCACGGTGGATGATGGTGTATCTAGCTCCAGTGTGGAGGTAATGTAGGCCTCTCGCTGCTCCGATGCATATCTCTAGTCGTTGTTTCCATGATAAAACTATTTTATTTCCCTTGTAGAGATGCTCCCTTAGTGTTCCTTGCCCCATGTAGTCATACACAAGAATCATCTCTCCGTTGTCCTCACAGAATCCGATCAAGGAGACTAGATGTCGGTGCCTCAGCCTCGACAACATCTCGATTTCTGTTTGAAACTCGTTTATGCCCTGGTCAGATGAGGGGTTGGATCGCTTGACAGCCACCATTGTGGAGCCGTCGACCACACCCTTGTACACTTTTCCGAAGCCTCCCACGCCTATCACGTTGGACTCGTCGAAGTTCTTGGTGGCACTCATGATCTCCGATAGGCTAAAGTAGCGGCAGTTGCACGCGGCGTCGGATGAGATGCCCGCGCCCCCGCCCTGGCTCCTGCCAGACACGGACGATTTCATTGTGGTGGAGCTCGAGTTCCAAGAAATAGGCAGCCACGTGGTGGAGCCATCTCCCTTAGGGTCTCTTTGTTTCCTCTGGTATACGAAGAGACACGCGAC
Organism: Salvia hispanica; assembly: GCF_023119035.1. Taxonomy (NCBI): domain Eukaryota; kingdom Viridiplantae; phylum Streptophyta; class Magnoliopsida; order Lamiales; family Lamiaceae; genus Salvia; species Salvia hispanica. The sequence goes on from NC_062966.1 coordinate 14,500,570, forward strand.
AAATGCGAGTCCCACTGCGCATGCCCCACCTGCCCCGGTGATGATCACTGTTGAGACTGCGGATTTCTCAGAGGCGAACGAGGCAGGACCATCCTGATACTTCCTCATCAAGTCAGAGATGGAAGGATTGGGGCCTGCCAAGTTTTTCTTCGCGACGTCGCTCAACTTGAAAATTTCTAGCCCGTTTAGCAAAACGTCCACAAACTGTGATTTCGTGGCGTCTGTAGGGCGCAATGACACCCAGAGCTCCGAGGTCGATTCAGCGACTCGAGCTACGTAGTCCTTCTTGATCGGGGTGGATGTTGCCATGGTCATAGCAAATACATCGACGTCGTATTCGGCACTTTTATTATTGATGAATACGTCGAAGACTCTTTGATTAGGCTTGGTCATCTCGGAATCGCACCAATGGAACCTCAACATGTACATGAAATTGGGATCAACTTGGAAGATCCATGTAAGATTTGAATTCTTGTTCACATCCTTGTATGCGCCCATTGATCTATAAGTGGAGTAGATATCGAGTGGGGCCATGTAAGAAGGCATGCTTTTATAAGCGATGCTTGTATTTGCCGCCACCGCAACTCCTATGCCCGCTCCATACAAGTAAACACTATCATCATACCAACTCCGCATTAGTCCGTTAGAATCATTCACAGGCGAAACATACTGCCCGCCTACATTCAATCTAAACATCGTCTCCATGCTGCTATCGCTGATCGGCACCGTCGTCGCCCCCGTCGCGTCCACACCCGCCCCCACGGTGCCGGCCAATGCAGGATCTGAATCGAAGATTGCAGGAATCGGCAAAACCTCAATCCCGTTCACAAATGCGAAAGCTTGCGGCTTATCGGCCGACGACTTGAATGTGACATCGAGCGTCGGGGAATCCGACGGCGCGAGGAAAAATTCTTTGATGAAGTAAGCTTGAGAGAGCGCCTCCGCTGATATGGAGGCGCTGAAATTGCTCAGCAACGTGACGCCGCCGGCAACGACAGCAAAGTAGGATTTGGAGATGTCGAAATTAGGGTACGAGGAGGGGTAGAAATGGAGGCGGAGCATAGTCCGAGATGTTGAATCTTTGAGAGGGAATTGGTACTTGGCTTCGGATTGGAAGATCCGGGCTGTCATGTAAGGAACCTCCGATGGCAACGAAGGATCCTGAACGTCGGCTTTAGCGACAACGAATTTGGTACCGGCAGCGAGGAATTTGTCATCGGGATCCCAGGAGCGGCCGTCGGCATCTTTGGCAGGGTTTGTGGAGCCACAATTGAGAATAAGAGGTTTGGCTTGTGCATGGGTTGTGATAGAGAGAAGGGAAATGATTGCTAGAGAGAGAACAGCCTTCTTTATAATGGTGTGGTTGTAATGTTTAACCATGGCTGCGTCAATACATGAGCGAAAAACTTTTGGCATACAGGAGACAAAGGGTTTGAATTTCTGATTTTCCTGTATGCCTACTTTTTCTATTCCCTGTTTTGCTTTTTCTGAATTCTTTTTCTTGTTGAGATTTCACATTATTTTTTAAAATTTGCTGTTATGAATTTGAGGTCGACGTAGATTCATATGATTTTGGGTTTTGTTTATTAACTTCATTTTCAATTTTTCATTTTTGATGGTTTGCTTTTTCTTAGGAAAATTGTAGATGGGTGGAGTTGAGTGAATGTCTCAATGTGGACTATTTACACAAATAAAAAATTTAAAATTTATTTGTTTATTAATAATGAGTGAAACTCTAGGTAAGTATTTGGTAAGAAATATAGTTGCTCAAAATAACTTTTCTCCATTATTTCTATATCTAATAGAGACAGATATAAAGTGGCATGATAGTGAAAATTCGGAGATAGTACAAAGGATCTCAAACTGTAGTTGCAAATTTTCAATTAATCATCTACTTACCTATTTACTTTTAATTCAAATATTATTTAGGGTTAAGTTCTTTTTATTTTTGAAACTGCTACATAGTAGTACTCCATTCGTCCCTAAAAAATAGATAATATATGTATAATGCACAATTGGTAAAGTAAATTAGAGATAGAAAGAAAAAGTGATTGTATTCATTAGTGGAGAACGAGACTACCTCATTATAAATAAAAAAGGTTTTATTAAATAAAACTGGTCTAGTTTTAAGGGACATCTTAAAATTATAAATGTGGTCTATTTTTAAGGGACAAAAGAAGTATATCTTGTGTTCAAAATATGTGGCTGCACATGTTATTGCAAAATATCCATATGGAGTTGCTTAATTGGAAGTAACTTTAATAAATTGATCTTCCAAACCAAACTACTGTTGTTTTTGTAATAAGTCTGGTCTCATTATGAATTTGTTAATCTTATTTATTTGTGTGTTTTTTTTCCAAATAATTACTTGCAAGTTATAAATAACTAATCTTACTATCTTTTTCCTCAATTTTTTCATTGCACTTTATTTGTAGGTTTTCTTCTCCTTTTATTACTTGCCAATTTTCTCAACTAATATTTTTCTATAATGCGTGGAATTGTGCATATTTTACTGCACATTGAAAGGGTGTTGTATTCCAAATCATTCCAAATAGCAGCAATTTTGAGTAGATAAGTTGTTCCAACAATTTTATCCTCAATCTCTTTGGGAATGATATTTTCCTTTCAAACATATAAACAACAGTTAAATTCATCTAAAACTATATACAAATAACATATTAAGCAAATAAATTATTTTAACATATATAGCCTTCTCAGCTAGAACAATATGATCAACCTTCTTTCTCGAGATTTGGCAACTCTCTCTGTTTCAGACCAATAATGATGCGTTGTCTATGATCCACAACTTGTAGAATAATAGTACCTAAAAAATCTAATAATAAAATTGTACGGAGTAGTAATTTTTTATACCATTTAATAGCAATGCCATGTTTCTTTTCGCATCTGCTGCATTCATATTTACATCTGCCTTTCTCAACTTTCTCAAGAATAATAAAACCATTCACCAAAATGAGGGTGAATTAAATGTATTTTTGCACATAGCCATTATTGTCTGTGCTGTTGAATACAAGCACCAACAAACTTTGTTTCAATTTTTATTCATTGCCCACATATATTTTTATATTATTTTACTTGTAAATATATATTATATTTTTAATACTATAATAAAATCTTTAGGCAAAATGTATCCTCCAACATAGTGATAGTCATATCGTCAAATTTATTATGAACCTCTTGATGATGCTTCTAACTTTGTATATAGAACAATCAAGCATATATTGGAATCATGGATTAAATGTGCCCGGTCAATGGACTTTGACCGAATAATAAATGTCATGAGACATTTAATTTTTCAAAATTAAATGCTACAGCATCGGTATATGTTCCACGTAGATGATCGTAGTTATTCACTTTCTCAAATCCGATTCCCGGTGAATGAGAAATAGTGGATTAAAGTTGGGCACGATTGAGCTTTATGTAAGCTTGAAGTCTTGAATGTAGGGAGCAATCAACCAGTGTTAGTTGTCCCACATTGGAAGTGAGAGTCTCTGTTTGAGGTGTATAAATTAAGTGTTTTACTACACTTAATAAATTCTAGTGGATCAAGTTGGGTCGAAGAGCCACACGCGCGCGTTGCCGCCGCCCACCCGCCGTGCCGCGTCGCACCGGTGTCTGTGGACGGTTGTGCATTCTAAGATACTAGAAATCATAGACAAGCAACAAACATAAGCATCACACGCCAATCCGAGAGCACTACCGGGGGCGTATCTCGCCTTGCGGAAAGAGGCCTCCTCGTCCTCGACTCGGCTATTTCCTCACTTTCACGGTCTATAGTTTCGAATTCCTACATTTTAATTTAGTTTCAGTTTTCTACATTCTGTATTCCTTCTTTTGAGTTGTATTACGCTCGGCAAGTTTTTATCTCTTGTAACTCCGGAATTCCCAAACAACATAAAAATCAATTGAAAATATTTAAGGAAAAATATGAAAAAAAATCTAAGCATGTCATGTATCAATATTTAAATTATGCAAAATACAAATATAGTTACTTATTGTTCAAATTATGCGCCTCATGAAGTACCAAGTCATAGTACAGCAGAACTTTGGAAACAACATGCTATTCCTACAACTAACCTCACCTTTATATACATAAAAGAGAGAATATGAATCATATAAGCAAAACTAATTCTTAAATAACATAAAGTAAGATCATTTTAGTTCAATCTTTCTACAATGAAATAAAATAATCAAATAATAAAATTCGTATAAAATGAAGTACAATGATCTAAAAATGAAGTATCATTTGCTTGATTTATTTTATCCACTAGATTAGAAACATGGATGACTGAGATTTAATTTCTAGTTTGATCTTAATTATCAGGGTAAATAGCCATTTAAATCATCAAGTTTGGTCAAAATCTGTCCATCCTACGAAGATTAAAATCTGTTAATTAAATCACGAGGTTTCATTTTTTCTAGTTTATCACATAGGTCGAATTTTAGGTGAAATCTTTGCATCTCTACATTGAAATCAATCTTGAAATCTCAATCCAACTATAAGATTAAGCTCATTGTGATTGCACTTTGGATTATACGCGCATCTTTTTCATGATTTAAATCTCAATCCATCTTGAGATCTTAATCCACGTCAACAAAGATTCCGCCTAAAATTCAACTAACTGGATAAACTAGAAAAATTGAAACATCGTAATTTAGTTAACGTATTTCAAACTTCGTAGGAAAGAGCAAATTTTGACCAAATTTAGTAATTTAAATGACTATTTACCTTAATTATAATAATATATTAATGTTTGTTGTAGAGAAAACCGAATCTTCACTTTGCGTGAATATAACGTGAAATCTTATGTGGCACAATATGAGAGTTCAAAAGTTAAAAAAGTTCTAAGGTCAACCCTTTCATAGGTTGTAGTATAAATTTGTTTTTGATTATAATAATTCTTTTTAAGCCCATATATATCGATATAGATAACCATATAGATAGATAGGGGGTGATCAATTGCTAATTAATTAGCCATTCCAAAATTAAGACTAAATTTTAGCCATTAGATTAGAAGATTTAGTAGTTGAAATAATGCCACGTGGATTATATTTTTAATTAAGAAAATTAATAAATAAAATTAGAGGGTATTAATGTCGATTCTCTCTCATTAAAATCATCTTAAAACTTTAAATTTACGTAACTCTCTCGATTTAAATTATTTTTTCGCAAAAAATATATCAAATTAAAGATAACTTTATAAGGATTCCAATGAGATCTCAATTGCATATATTCCGACGACGTTCGGATGATGAAATTTGAGATTTTTTATTTTAGTTTTCGTAAATGTTGATAACCAGATTTTTATCAACAAATACTTCAAAAAATCTCAATAAAACCATGTAAAAATCTCAATAAATATGTGTTGATATTTTATTGTACTAGTGTTGATGTTCTTATGTCATATTGTTGATATTTGTAATACACTATGTTGATATAAAAAAACATTCACGAAAAATATCATATGATAACATAATGACGATATTACCATTTTGTTGATATTTTGTCTACTATTTATTGAGATTCGTAAGATTTAATCTCATTCACTCATTTTAAAATTTAAAAGTGGAGATTTGGTCTTGATTTTAGATTAGGGTGCTATAAGCATTAGAATATGACCCTAGATAGATACAGATAGTTTTGGTCCATGACATTTTTAAGGTCCGCCTTACTTTTTGTGTTTTGATATTTTAAATGAACCCACCAACTGAATAAATTAATTAATCTACATTTATAATCCAATCATGATGGCAGAGCATCTCCAACCATTTCATTAAACTCAAACTCATTTTAATGTAAACGTCACACTAAATATTGATTTTACTCTAACCATTTATACTAAACTCAAACTTAAAAAAATATTCTCTAAATTATGCTTTTTTTACTCACAAAATTTGAAAAACTTTTAGGTTTTGGTTTAGTGTAAACCTAAAGATAGATATTTTTTTCTCAAAAACCAAAAATGAGATTGGTTTTTGAGTACTATTGGAACTAAATACCTATCATATTTTAGGTTTTAAAGTACCATTGGAGATGGTCTAACTCAAATTACCTGATAGATCTCAAACTTTTCAGTTTTCACTTATCCTAGTTTCGTTGAAATTTACGGGAGATATTTTTGTAAATTACTGTACAAACTAAACAAGCTACAAACTAACATAGTTAATCTAATCAACTATCAAACGAGGATTATACTAATAATCATTTTGATACTTGATACGCTTGACACTGTTTTAAGGCCATTAGTTGGTCTGTTTTTAATGTCAAAGTCACTCTACACGTCCATTATTTGCATATTTTGTCTATTTTGGTATTTTGACGTGTTTTGTATAACTGTGACAGAGTTCTAGCGAGTTAGATCCACTTAGTAGACGCTACAGTTAGCTTCCCTTAAAACGGCACTGTTAATTGAGAGTGATGACTTTTCAAGGGTCTTAGGAGCTTTTTGGAGTTACGTGTTAGGATTGACCACCCTAATCTTGTAATCAACGTTTGTATCGCATGAGCATAAGCTAGGTGACTCGTTCTATAAAAGTAATAACTGTGCTAGGGTATTGTAGTTGAAATTGTGTATAACCATAACTGTGAACACACATCCATGAGATTCCCTTATCTCTATCGTCTTTCTTCATGTTTTATTCGCTTTTAGTTGGTCTATGCTTTCTATTGTTTTTAGTTTTCCAAAAGGTTTTTAAAATCCACTTGTTTTTCCAGATAGTATTTGAGTCTTAGTAGAGGATATACACTTTGTGTTCGTCTTCCCCGTGTTCAATATCCGAAACTAACCTTTAGCTATACTATATATACTCTGCATACTTGCAAGTTTATTTAGTGCTAATAAAAAGTGCATCAATAAATTGATAATCATCTTTATCAATGAATTAATAATGATGCATCGTATCGTATCATATACTAGCATCACACATATCATAGATAAAAATACACTCCCTACTTAGAAATGAAGCATCAGATTAGAGTGGATGCTAAATTTTGACGTTGGCTAATCTTGCAAAATACAGCTATATTTTCTTTAGTGCGACCTAATTTATTAAAACCATAATATTAGAAAAACCATAAACCCTCAACATATATAGTAGAGCCGAGAACCAGTCGATATTTTACCAAAATCCAAAATCATGCGCCATTGAGATCTGAGAGTCTCTGATTCTAGATCTCTCCGATCAAAATTTCGAGATGCCTTCCGCCATTTACTTTCTGCTCTTCGCAACTGCAATCCTTCACTGCTATAGATTCAGCGTAGCTGATTCTATCCAAGGATGTGGCGGATTCGTTGAGGTTTTTGATCGAGGATCTTTTGCCTTTTTTTTCCTGCTGACTTTCGTCTTTATTCATTGAGAGTGTGGCTGTTTCTAGTTTAACTAGTGAAAGATAGTAATTTGGAAGTGGAATTTTCACCTGCAGGCAAGTTCGGAGTTGATAAAGTCGAGGAAGCCTACTGATGGCAAATTGGATTATTCTCATGTTACGGTAGGAGAGCATTGTTGGTTATGATGCATTCCGGATTTGCACCTGCAGCTTTTCTAAATATAGCTACACAATTTGACATAGGATCTTGGTTAAAATGCAGGTTGAGCTACGGACAATGGATGGCTTAGTTAAGGACCGGACACAGTGTGCTCCCAACGGCTACTACTTTATTCCTGTTTATGATAAGGTTGCATAATAGATTGCTCTCTTCTCCTTTCACCTCATTGATTCCTTGGTATAATGCGAACTGGTGTCGTTGCTTTGGATTTCTCAATTATACTGTCCCCACAATCACTGGTTACAGACGGTACTTCATGATAGTTTAAATGCTTATTCGGAGGATGAATACCTCGTTGTTTTTGTTCTATCAATAAACTTATAGATAAGAGTGTCTTTTTTTATTTATTTCATTTTTCTATATTTATAGTTCAACTCCTTCACTTGCAATCTCAAAACCTACAAAATAGAAGAAATTTGTCCATGATATTGGCTTAGAGATTTGCAAGCCATATCATATCAAAGTATAAGAAAGGTTTCTATTTTAAGCAGTTGTTTTTTATATATTGAGCTGCACTCGGGTCCTTTCTGTTCATTTTCAACGGCTGATTTTGTTGTGATTGTACATATTCTTGTCATCTTGTGTTATCTCTCCTAATTGTTATGTCATAACATTTTGTAACTTGGTATTATCTGGTTTTAGGGCTCTTATGTGATCAAAATCAAGGGCCCTGAGGGATGGACGTATGCCCCGGAACAAGTTGAGTTTCTTGGTTACTCTAATAATGTCAACTTCTAAGTTAAGATATCAGACATTTGTTTTCACATGCTAACTGCAACTTGCTTTTATAGGTTCCTGTCGTTGTTGATCACACTGGTTGTAATGCCAATGAAGATATTAATTTTCGATTTACCGGGTATGTAATCTGATTAGAATATTATTTGGACAACACAAAACTTTTCTGTGAACCATATCCTTTGCTCAACACCTCAACCTCTGTTTTACTATCTACTGCTACTGCAGCTTCACCTTATCTGGAAGAATTGCGGGAGCAGTTTCAGGCGATAGTTGTTCAGATAAAGACGGTGGTCCATCAAATGTGAAAGTTGAGCTCATATCTCAAAGTGGAGATGTTGTCTCTTCAGTTACAACAACGTCAACCGGAAGCTACTCATTCAATAATATTATTCCAGGTCTAATCACTATTTGTATTGTTTTACAGTGCACTTAGCATTTCCTCCCAAATGCCCTGCATACTTCTCTGGTCAGCTGAATCCCTTCCAGAAGTTGCAATATATTTAACGCTTCCCCTTTCTGGCTCGCTTTTCGTAACATTCATTATTGTTTACTACGCAATGGAGTTTTCCTTTTTATTTTCTATTAACATTTGAATTTTTAAATGCTATACAAATAAGGATAGAAGTAGAAATGATGCCAAATCTACTAGTCTAATCTACTTTAAGAAAAATATGCTTATTATATATGCGTGCAGAATCTATGGTGTAAAAATTTTCATTTTTGTGATGTGAATGTGGTAACAGATGATTACGTTTTGGCTCTGTGATGGGGGAAAATGACCTTGGTTTCAATTATGTCAGTTGAATCATTTTTATGTTTCATTCAGCATGATTCTTCACCAGTAATGTCACCTTTGCTGATTTACTAACAGTGTCTGTACTTGAATGCAGGAAAGTATAAAATTGTTGCTTCACGCCATGATTTAAGTATTGAGATCAAGGGTTCTCAAGAGGTTGTTGATTAATATCTTTATATGTTCCCCCCTTTTCAATTTATATGGTCGGTCAATTGTTTCTTTTTCGTAGTGCTTGTGATTCACTTACGATGAATTGATTCGAGTTTACATATGATTATTGATTATGCAGGTTGAATTAGGGTTTCATAATGGTGTGCTCGATGATATTTTCTATGCATCTGGCTATGATATTCGTGGATATGTAGTTGCACAGGTAATATTTGGCAACATCTCAAATTCCCGATTCAATTCTTAAACAAACATCAATTTTGCTTCTTAAGAGTTTAAACCCCCAGTTACTGCAAAGAGTTTGTACTACAATCTTTTTCATGATTCCATTAGGTTAATTGCCTCTTGAGGCAAATATTTTTGCTTTCTAACTTGGACTATATTCTTTTGAATTTCTGCTTGCTTTATCCAGTTACAAGGTCTGAGATTCTAGAATAAATTGTTTTTGACACTATGCAATAAAAACCAATATTATGACAATTTTAATGCTCTCTGATGCAACAGGGAAATCCCATATTGGGAGTTCACTTTTATCTGTATTCGGATGATGTATTGGAGGTGAATTGCCCAGTTGACTCTGGCAACGCTCCTGGGCTGGGTAAAGCTCTGTGTCATGCTGTATCTGATGCTGACGGGATGTTCAGATTCACATCAATTCCATGTGGTACATTATCTATTGCTTGCTTTGTACGCCCCCTTTTGATTATTTGAAGTTTGATATTAAACCCCTGTATTCTCCGTGAGAAAGGCCACTGTAAAATTTTACCATGAGTTTTTCCATAAAACCATACCTTTGTTTGTTTATAATTGTGTATACTATGGGCAAACTGTCTTTTTGGGTCTCCTTCCACCTATTCTACGTAATTGCTGATGTTACGAAGAGGTTTTATTTTTCATTTCTCAGCAGCATTCCTTATTCTATAAGAGTTCTGGACGTTCAGTTTTGGTACTGGTCAGGAATCCTCTAGGCCTCATACACTGGAATTGCTAAGATGGGTCTCATATTTTTAAATCAAAATCAATATCTTCGTATCAGGGGAGTAAACTAAAGATGATCTATTTAAATCCTCAGTCTTTGTCTGTTGTTCAGACCTTCTACTTAGTATCAAATGAATACTACAAGAAATTAGCACACCTTTCTTATAATTCCTAATACATTTGTTTCTACATGTAACAATTGGAGACTTGTTTGCTTGTACCTATGTGTGGTTTAAGTCCTCTCACATTCTCTTAACTATGCACAGTTATTGCTTGAAGAAGAATTTTCATGGTACTTGGCCAATTTTGTGGTGAAATGTTTCAGGAACCTACAAGCTCATACCTTTTTACAAGGGTGAGAATACTGTATTTGATGTATCACCTCCTTCACTGGTGGTGTCTGTCCAGCATGATCATGCGATAGTTCCTCAAAGGTTTCAGGTAGGATATTTGGTGCTTTGTTACTTGGCATGTTTGGTTCCAGCTAAGAATGCTGATTAAGGCATGCTTCTATTTGTGGATTCTTCAAATTTTTTTCATCAGTGTATGTGATTTTATGTTTTTGATATATCTTCTAGGTATCACACCTAAAGCCTAAAGGCTAAAGCCTTTTGTGGTATCTCATTTTTGAACAAGATATTTAACTGGAAGCAGTGTCTAGCTAACTTCTATTAGGGTTGGTTATAGTTTATGGCTTGACCTTTGGGCCGAATTGTAGAAATGGCCACTTTTGAATGATTGCAAAAATAGCATGAACTTTTTTGGATGAAAGTCGGATGTGAAAGGCTTGAAATCAATGAGGATATTCTAATTTATTTTATTATATTTCATGGAAAATATCTTTTCACTTGAGCATCAAAATAATGCTGTTTTGATGCCCGGATTGTCCACTTGAGCATCAAAATGGCGTATTTTCAGGCATCAAGTTGAAAATATATTTTCCATGTAAATTAGTAGTATAAAATAAATTAGAATATCCATATTGGAATTAAGCTTTCCATGTCAGAATCTATGTTTTGAAAACATAGACCTGGGCCATATTCGGAACTTCCACCCAAAGCTCAGACTATTTTTGCAATATTTCAAAAGTCGGACCAATTTTGCAACTCAAACCAAAGGCCATGTCATAAATTATAATTAACCCATTCTATTATTTGATTATAATTCTTCTATTTGCTGCTTGAATAAAAAGTTGTGTTATAGAAAGTTGTTTTTGTCTTGAAAGGGATTCTTTATATATGATATTACTATATCAACTAACAGATTGTTGTCATTTGGTGCTGTTAGTTTTCCTCCTCTTTTTCTTTGGTTCATGGGAACCGCAACCACTAGCTTCGGTGCGAACTGGGTAAACCCATGTTCCTGTGTACTAGTGTACCAACCACACAGGACTGGTAAAGCACCCTGTGTGACAGGCCCAGACCTTTAGAGGCATTAGTAGGATCCGAACCTTTGGCCTCAAGAATATGCACTTTACCAATAAATCGGCCTAAGGGGCATTTATATCTTTCTTGTCCGTAACCCTGGTCTTTGCTGAACATATCTGCTGCTTAATATAGTCACTGGGAATATCATATATCTGGTTAAGTTTCCATCTGCTTGTCATGAGCACTCTGTACCATATGCTAATGCAATTGTATTGCTGAGGATGACTAGAGTACTTTAAAGTATTTTCTTGAGTCAAATAATTTGTTTTTCTTGTAAGAGTACTTTGAATTGTATCTTTATTTTTTGGTAACTAAGATTTAAAATGGAACCACAATTTGTCATCTTCATGTGACTTAGGTTACTGGTTTTTCTGTTGGGGGTCGTGTTGTCGATGGTAATGGTGTTGGAGTGGATCATGCAAAAATTATAGTTGATGGCCATGAAAGATCAAAAACTGATAGAGAGGGCCATTACAAGCTTGATCAGGTAAAAATGATGTTATTCTTTATAGTAGTAGCAATTTTCATGTTAAGTTCCTATCATAGCATATTATACTTTATGTATTATGAGCTAATCATTGATAAAGATGTCAATTATGAGCATTCAATTCAAAGGTGCCACAATCCTTGCATAGGACTTGTGGTAATTGGCATCATGACTTGAGACAATATTCATGTGGATCAGTGGATGGAAGAATGAACTCTGTTACTTGAAGATATTATTCTCTATGATTAATATATTAAATTAATCTCAATATCTCATACAATTTCACTGTTTCTACTGTGTCATCACATTCTGAAGTTTTGCATCAACCTTCTCTTGAAACTTAGAAGAGGAAGTTGGTTCGTCCATTGCCTTATTGTGAGTTCTGATTTATGAATGCTCGATCTTCTTAGGTAACATCAAAAAGATACAGCATTGAAGCTAAGAAGGAACACTACAAGTTTGAAAAGCTGAGTAATTTTTTGGTGAGTCAAACTTTAAGTGCTTTTTTGCTTTTAAGATCCTTGTAAATTAAAAAAAACATCCACCTATATCTTTCTTGTGCTGATCCTTTTCCTTGTAGGTCTTACCAAACATGGCTTCAATTGCTGATATCAAAGCAGTTGCATACGATATATGTGGCATGGCTCTGACAGTTGATTCTGCTTACAAAGCTAAGGTAATTGTCTGTCACCTCATTTAATTTCTCAGCAGCCCTGGGAAGCCTAGGAAGAAAAAACTTGCTATGTAGCAATCTGGCTGTATCTGAGAGTTGTGATCGTGGCCCAATTAATATATTATCTTTCTGAATATAAATGGATTTTTGATGGTTTATGTGTCTTTTAATAATAACAATAATAATAATGTGGAGGAGAATCTTTTAATGAAGACCTTACAAATTCAATTGCCTTGGATCGGTAGTAATGCTGAGGGTATTAGCCTCAAATAATTAATGTTTGGTGGTAGATTCTAGACATATATAATCCAAATCTTATTTGAACTGCTTCATGAGTACCTTTAAGTGGTTTTTAAGATGTTAATGCCCGTTATAATTGTTCTTTTGTGTCTTCCAGGTTGCTTTGACCCATGGGCCAGAGAATGTCAAACCCCAACTGAAACTAACTGATGAAGGTGGCAGGTTTTGCTTTCAGGTAAGATCTCAAATGATGGGTTTTTCCCTGTTGATGAGATTTATTTTAAGTTAACTGTCCTCTATTCGGCTGTTTTATTTCAAATATGATATAGAGCCAATGTATAAATAAAGCCATGGCGTGGTACAAAGTGCAGATTTCATGTATGAATTATAATTTGGTTCTTAAATGTTCTTCAGGTTCCACCTGGTGGTTACCGCTTATCTGCTATTGCAGCAGCACCTGAGAGTGCCCCAGAACTGCAGTTTTCTCCTCATCATATTGATGTCGTTATTGACAAACCATTGCTAGATGTTAAGTTTTATCAGGTATGAGATCACTTGAATAAGATGATTGGGAAGACTGTTCATTTTTCTCTTCTGTATATTAAAACTTTGTAAATAAGTAATCGTATTTGATTTCTGGCGGTTGACAATTGCCCCATTGGCCTGTCCATTCATCTGGGGGGTGTTTTAATTTTATTTGATTCCGAGGACTGCCTACCAAGTAGTTGTTCAATTTCACCTTGGATGCTAGCTGCAGTATGTAAGATTTTCTGAAATCATCTTTGTAATTATGCCCTTTTTAAAAACTCAGGCACAAGTCAATATCCGTGGATCTGTGGTATGCAAGGATATATGTGGGCCTTCTGTTTCTGTTAAGCTCGTGAGACTGGATGGTAAAAGCAAAGAAGAGAGGACAGTTAATCTAACTGATCAGAGTAGTGATTTTTCATTTTCCAGTGTACTCCCTGGTAAATATAGAGTTGAGGTAATGCATTGAGGCTTATATTCATTTTCCCTTTTATATTAGAAGCATGCTCTTGGTTCTCTGTTTCTGTTGCCCTATCTTGTTTCTTCCATCATTATGTTGCTTAATTCTGTGGATTTCTCATGATTTTCAACTGCTGGTATTGGTTGATCTGATCATGGATGTGGAAGTTTGGTATGCTGGGTTTTTTTGTCCTTGCCATATCTTGTCGTGTCTTTTACTAATTGTTAATCTTGTAACCACTACTTAGATGTGTGAGCCTTTTACGGTTTTACCTGTGGTTACCTGGAAAACTAGCGATATACCATCTAAAGCAGTCATTACTAACAGCAATAGAGATTAGAGACTGAATATATCCTATGGGCCATTATTCATTCTTGATGTTTCTGCAGAATATAGGGGGTCCTTTTCTTCTTTGGAAGTCATGTTTGTGATAATTATTTTGTTCCATACCAGGTCAATAACTATTCCCCTGGAACCACAGCGGGAGAAGATATATGGTGCTGGGAACAGAACTTTATAAATGTAAATGTTGGTGTGGAGGACGTTGAAGGGATTACTTTCATTCAAAAAGGTTATTGGGTCAGGATAATCTCCACCCATGATGCGGATGCTTACTTGGTACAAGTTGACAGTTCTCGGGTGAACTTGAAAATTAAGGTCATATCATCATCTGATTGTTGAAATTTCACATATCATTTTTCGTGAAACCATCGTTATAATTGCTTTCAACTTGCAGAGAGGTTCCCAAAAGATTTGTGTAACATCTCCTGGTGTCCATGAACTCCATTTTGTCGACTCATGTATTTCTTTTGGGAGCTCCAGTGTAGGAGTTGATACGTCAAACCTATCAGTATGATACTTAACAAGGCTACCCGCCTCCCTTTGTATTTCCTTATCTGATTTCATCTTCATTTTCTTTCTTTTCTTTATGCCGTTGGTGGTTAGAGTGAGTGGGAAGAGATGCTGGGAGGGCTACTTGATTCTCTGTTTTTCTTTCCTTAGGATTAATATTATTTTCTTGTTTGTGCAGCCTATTAATCTAAAGGGTGAAAAATACCTGCTTAAAGGACATGTTCATGTTTTGGATAAGAACTTGCCTGATGACATACTTGTTGATATATTTGACAATCAAGAAACATCGGTCGGTAGTACTCCTGCCAGACTTGTCTCCTCTGAAGTTGATCCATCAAGAGCTGCCGTCTATGAGTTTTCTGTTTGGTCTAAGTTTGGAGAAAAACTCATTTTTGTTCCTCGGGATTCACGGTAGGTTTGTTTTGATTTTAGTGCTTATAGCTCATCTTGTTTCGGCCTGCTTTTGTTATGTTGAAAGTTCTCCTATGTGGAAGAGTATGTCTTGCCTTTTTATTGTAGCACATTTTTTTATGAGATTTGATCAATTTGACATCTTATCTTTTAATTAGGTCTATGTATTATCTTGTTCTATAGATATTTTTTCGAATTGCTTATCTGGAAGGGTAGGATTAATTTTATTTTTCATTTTCTGTGTCGATTGCATTGAAAAGGTATACTATTTTCTCTTTCCTAGTTTTTTGCATGAATAAGAAGCTATTTTACCACAATCATTACCTTACCGGAATCTTTCGGTAAGGTATCATACCATACCGAAAGTCACGGTATACCGAAAATTCGGTATTTTCGATATTTTTTCGGTACGATAAGGCCGGTATTTCAGTATTTCGATATTTTTCCCCAGCCCTACCACAATCATTACAACATATAGAAAGATGTTTTCTACACTTGAGAGTTTTTAGACTGGTGATGTTTCTGCAATTGATATTTACATGAACTTGTAACAAATTGATTCAGTTCCTTATAACTTTTCAGTTAAGAGTCTTAAGACATGTCATCACTGCTGCTGAAATGAAGGTTAATCGGGATATAGTTCAATTTTTCTACACATTAAGAAAACAACTTGCTTTATTTTTTAACGTGTCATCATTCTTGCAGTGATGCGGAAAATGCAATATTGATGTTTACTTATTTAGATATTAAGCAGACTATCTTTAGGATGCTAAATTTTTATGTTACATCTCTTTCAGAAGTATAGATATAAGCCTATATTGTGAGGTTTTATTCAATTGCTGTTATGGATTTTGTGCGCTCAGTTTTTGTCATGTCTGCTCTGCTGCAGGACTGGTATCCAAAAGAAGTTATTATTTTACCCAAGAAAACAGCATGTAAGAGCTTAAGCAGTTCTTCCAACTAAGATCTTGTCAGCAAAAATTTAAAATATCAGTATGTTTAAGGCTTCCATTATATTTGTTTAGGTCTCAGTAAAACAAGATGGCTGCCAAGCTCCAATTGCTCCGTTTTCTGGTCGCTTGGGACTATATATTGAAGGATCAGTTTCGCCCCCACTTTCAGATGTTAACATACGAGTTGTTGCTGAGGATGACAGCCATGTTTCTCATCTCAAGCGAGGGGCCGTAGCACTTAAAACCACCACAGGAACCGATGGTTTATTTGTCGCAGGACCTCTCTATGATGATATAAGTTACAGTGTGGATGCATCAAAGGTTTGAACTTTTTGTAGATTTAGTTCAGGAATTTCTACTGCTCATATTCAGCACCTTCCTTCGATAAAATATGCAGTCTGTTTGTTGAATAATATTGATCTTGAATGTTCAAGTGTGATCAGTTTTTTGACTTAATCTAGAAAAAATTAGCATGTGGAGCGTATAAAAGTTAGCATTTGTTAGATAGTCTATGTTTCTTGAGTTTTCTTCTGGGCATACTGAAGTTAGCATTTGTTGGATTTTGGATACTAGAACGTGCATTTTTTCCTGACCTTCACTTTCTTTTGAAAGAAAAGGAGACTTCTTGGTAGATCCCTACATTTTTATTTGCCTTTGCCTGGAGGAGATTCTCAAAATAATCAGTTCCTCTTTATGTCTGCATTCCGAGAATAAGATTTAATAAGTGACCTACCTAAAATTTTTCCTATACGGATGCGACAGATGTGTTTTTCAACTGTGTAGAGATGGAAGCAATAATCATCTTTAGATTAAAAGTCAGCTGAATAATGAATGTAAAGTTGCTAAGTTTGCTTCTAGGTTCCATTTTGTGTGATCATGTTTGCTCATCAAAGATATAAACAGAAGAAATCCATCTCTCTATTAGTTTTAGCCAATTAGATTTGTGCAAAAATAATATTTTGAAAATTATTTTTTCAAATGCGTAGGGGAAGCATGTTTAGAGGATTCCAGTGTAGGGTTCTCTCTTGCAACCAACATTCTTGATCACTGATTTTCTCTTCCTTGCAGCGCGGCTATCATGTGAAACGAGTCGGACAGTATTCCTTTTCATGCCAGAAACTGGGTCAAATTTCTGTACGCTTATATTCTAGAGAAGACAGCAATGAGCCTTTTCCATCCGTTCTCTTGTCATTAAGTGGTGAAGATGGGTATAGGAATAATTCTGTTTCTGGAGTTGGTGGAGCTTTCATTTTTGATAGCTTATTTCCTGGAAGTTTCTACCTCCGACCTTTATTGAAGGTACCTGACCTTGATGCTATTTGTTACGTGAAATCAGTGATTCCTTAAAAATTTATTTTTTGTTGTCCACATTGTTACTGATTTTATATTCTAAGTCAGTTACGGTTCCAATTATTTTTTGTATTCCAGTTTTACACATCAATCAGAAGAAAAAATATTTTGAAATATTCAAATTATCGGGATAATCTATTTCTATTTCTTGTTGCTTAAAGACTTACTTGAACTCATTCTTTTGCCCTAATTAACACGCTTCGTTATTTGTGCATCAACATATGTTAGAACTTCTGACTACTTTACCATCATATCCATTTATGGAGCTTTCACATTCCTTGGATATACTGACTTAATACTTTTTTTGTATTTCCAGGAGTATGCTTTCTCCCCTGCTGCGCAGGCAATTGACCTTGGATCTGGGGAATCTAAGGAAGTTGTCTTTCATGCTACTCGTGTTGCTTTTAGGTACCATTTCCCAGAAATCTTCGTATATGTTTCTGCTAGTTGCATTTCAATTTCTCCAGCTATATTCTCCATAGCCTTTTGTTCATATCTTTTGAAGATTTTCAGCTGTATCGTCTAAGGTTAAATATATTTTAGTTGAATATTTAGTCTTTTCCTATGTGGTACGCATGCCAATATTTTTCTGTTGTTGTATTGGATTCTGACACTAACTCATTTATTCGCCTTGTTACTCTTATACAACTTACAAGTGACCTACAAAATCTCTGAAAACTTCATGTCATGTTAAGAAAAAAATGTGCAATTCAGTGGTATATCTGGGTAAAAATCGCAGCATTTCTCTGATTTATTTATTTGTTTTAAAACCCGACTTTCAACGTATCCCTGTTTATGAGGTTTCTAAACCACCTATTAGCTTTAAGAGGGCCATGGAACTCATTACTCTCTCTGCAGTGCATTAGGCAAGGTAACTCTGTTGTCGGGTCAACCAAAGGAAGGTGTCTCCATTGAAGCAAGGGCTGAGTCAAAAGGATTTTATGAAGAAACAGTAACTGATTCATCAGGAAGTTACCGGCTGAGGGGACTCCAGCCTGACACTACGTATGTAATAAAAATAGCAAGGAAGAGTGAGCTTGATGGTGCTCTTATAGAGCGTGCATCTCCCATGTCCTTGACTGTTAAGGTTAGTTTCACTTGTGATGGAAACTTCAAAATTGCATAATTTCTTCATATTAAATGTTACCTGCAGATGGATACTTCATGGTATCCCAAGCATGGTTTAAGATTGTATGTCTGCTTTTAACATTGTTGTTGGTCCTAAGACGCTACATTTTTCTCTTGCATATGCATTCTGACTCAAACAGAATAAACCATAGAGTTACAAGAGACTCAATGATAATAATAATAATAGTAATAATAATATCAACATTCCTCCTTAAAAATATGACCAGTGTTGCTGTTTATTATCTTTTTATTCTTTCTTGTCTCCAATCTGAATATTTTCCTGATATATGTCGTGCTAGGTTGGCAATGAAGACATCAAGGATCAAGATTTTGTGGTCTTTGAACAGCCAGATATAACTGTTTTAAGTGGTCATGTTGAAGGCAAGGATATCAAGGAACTCCGTTCTCATATCAGGGTGGAAATTATATCACTACCATCGAAGGTTGAGACTGTATTTCCCTTGCCAATTTCAAACTATTTCCAGGTGAAGGACTTACCCAAGGGTAAGCACCTCGTCCAGCTTCGATCCACCGTGCCATCCAGTACATATAAATTTGAATCCGAGGTTGTTGAGGTCGACTTAGAGAGCCAACCACGGATCCATGTTGGTCCACTAAGCTATAGGATTGTAGAGGACATCTACAAGCAGGTAACTTCACCTTGTTTTTGCAGTTGTAATGCTACTATACTGTAACTCCATTATGGCAATGCTGATGTTATTGCCCTTCAGGAACTGACTACTGCACCATTGTATCCTCTGGTTGTCGGGGTTTCTGCCGTTGCTCTGTTCATAACCATGCCAAGGTAGCTGACACACACCTGACACTTTCTGGCTAGTTTTACTTGTTGAGCATCTAATATGTTGATGATGAATTTTGTTGGCTTGTAGATGGAAAGATCTATATCAAGCCATGGCTGGGATGTCCACTGGGACTGCAAAGAAAGATGTGAAGAAGCAGCCTCTCAGAAAAAAGACCTATTGAAGATATTGCGCATAACTTATTAATCACTAAACTCTTGTTTATTTGGCCATTTGGCCTTGCAATGCCATGTAGTCTTCATAGTCTGAAATAGTTGGAATAGTTTTTGACTTATAATTCTTGACACAAGTTTTGTAGAGATTCTTTCCAAGTGAGAAATCAAATAGATAAGCTCAAACACACAGAATGATCATCATGAGAGGTTTGATGCTTAGTCATAGAATATAAACCTAGTGAAATCTTGATAGCATTGGAAAGTCGATTGACAAGCTCAGTTATATATATCCCTCACTTCATTTTATCTTATTATATACTTATTGCACCGCCATTTATTTGTTATAATTTCATTTTCAGTCAGTCTCTATAAGATTTGTCATGCCCATTTCATAATTGTAGACACTTGAACCTATTTTTCTCGTTATTTGAGTATGCGATACACTTATTTGGATATGAAGAGATTACAAAATAACAAAATGTTTGAGGTGCAACTGACATAAATGACAACTGAAAACCCAATTAATTAGGCTTCAGTTTCATTTTGTGACTGTAAATTCGAACAGCCTCTACACATCCCAAAAGCCTAGATACAGCTTATATAGAGAACTCAACAGTCGGAAATGAATAATAAAATGAGGCCTTCAGAATCATTGCATCTATTCGCAAGAAATTCATTCAAATCCAAAATAAAAGAAGAAAAAGCAAGAGCATGATGATTACTCACTTGGTCAAATTCGAGGGTAAAATCATCGAAACTACTGTGACAAATAAGGCTAATGTGGCTGATGATTGGATACAGAGTATCAAAAGGTTGTTGAAGCAACATCAAGGTCTTAAAATCATTGGAATGGGCTGCAAATTCATCCATCATCCAATTCTGTCTATGAGCAATAAAACCGCACTCTTGCAGCTATGCTTCCAAACAAAAGCCCTCATTCTTCAACTCCTACACATTGATTCCATTCCTCAATCTATGATGGATTTCCTCAGCGACTCTAACACTACGTTTGTTGGCATTGACATTCGGAACAACTCAAGAAAACTTCTAGAAGAGCATGCAGTCCACGTGAGCCGTATGGTGGACATTCATTTTCTGGCTGAGAAATGGTTTCCTGTGAGCTATAGAGGTAAGCCTAGCATGAGGGCTCTAGCTTATTGCATTGTTGGATTCTCAGTGAGGAAATGCAGAAGCAATGCTAACATCAAAGGAGACTGGGAATCGAGAATTCTTGATACAGAGCTGGTCGAGCAAGCATGTGTCGATGCCTACACGTCTTACATCATTGCTCACAAATTGCTTAAACATGGCTAGCTATAGGCTATAGCATCATCAATGTGTAGTACTCATTTTCCTTTTACGTATTATTTAAAAATATGCAGTTTTAGTTTTGGTTGATTCATGACTAGAAATGTTGCAAACACATAATTAACACTAAAAAACAACCTGAAATGTAAATCCCACAGTTGTGTTTAAAAAGCTTACTGTTAATAGGAAACTAGGGGAAATAAGTTAAAACAGAGAGAGATGTGTATATATAGGTAGGTACCTACTGCCTACATCTCAGAGACCTTTCTCGAGCATAGCACGGACACGCATAGGCAATCCGTAGAGGCGGATAAAACCAGCGGCATCTGCTTGATTGTAGATGCTCCCGCTCTCGAATGAGGAGATGTCTTGCCTGTATAGACTGTTGGGACTTTCTCTGCCTGTCACTGTAACAGATCCTTTGTAGAGTTTGAGAGTCACGGATCCAGTAGTTGTCTTCGTGACTTCCTTCATGAATGCATCTATTGAGTCGCGGAGCGGATCAAACCACCGGCCAGCATATACTAACTCAGCATACTTCAATGCGAGGAAGTCCTTGGTTTGGATGGTCTCACGGTCAAGTGTTAGAGACTCGAGTTCCTGTGCTGCAGTGAAGAGGATAGTCCCGCCTGGAGTTTCATACACACCACGGCTCTTCATCCCAACGAGGCGATTCTCTACCATATCCACACGGCCAATCCCATGCTTCCCACCAATCTCATTCAGCAATGTGAGTAGAGAAGCAGGAGAGAGCTCCTTTCCATTTACAGAGACTGGGAGACCCTCAACTATACCGATCTTCACATATCTGTATGGAAACTAGAAGGATAAGCATATCTCTGAAACAAAATAATTTGCAATTGCAAACAGGAGTTAGTCACAGCAGTTTACTCTGGTTCGTTGGGTGCCTCTTTCGGGTCAACAGACATCATGTACATGTCCTCCTTTGGCTCATTTGCTGGGTCCTCCAAAATGTCTCCCTTTAAGTTTAGATATTACAAGCTTGTTAACATTTGGTAGCCGGAGAAAACGTTCACACTTCAAACCACAATGCGCTCACACAGATGTAATCATGTAGTAATAAGCAGACTTTAGGGAAATGTCCCTTTGGTCCATATATTCATAGCTCATCATTCAATCAAGTCCATATTTATGACATGTTATATAAGTCTGATAACCATAAAAACACTATTTAGAGCATTGAAACAAGAAAATTTGTAGAAAATTACCTCATGACTGAGATGCCACAGATTCCTATCTCTGCTGTAGATTGATTTCTTAGTGACAGGAACAGGCACATTATGCTTTGTAGCATATTCAATTGCATCTTCTCTTCCAGTAATTTCCCATTCCCTCCAAGGAACAACGACAGTGAGCTCAGGATTCAGAGCAAAGAAAGTGAGCTCAAAGCGAACCTGCAACCGGTGAAGGTTAAACGGAAAGTGCACAAATGAATTAGTAATCAACTATCACGAAAAATTCCAAGCATACCTGATCATTTCCTTTCCCTGTACATCCATGAGCAACAGCATCAGCTCCTACCGCTTTGGCAACATCAACCATTGCCTGCATTGTTTCCAAACACACTTCACTGCCTAAAACAATTGCCTAAATTTGAAGCTAAAATCTTCGAAGAAATGCTGAAGGAATAGACCACGTCTCATGAAAGATAAGCTAACAATGAGGAACCACAAACATTTTGAAATTTAATGACTAAACTTCATCTGACATGAAATTAATACTAAGACTGAATATCCATCATTATACTACACCTTAGCAATAACTGGACGAGCCATTGAAGTCCCAAGCAAGTACTTCCTCTCATAGATGGCACCAGCCCGCAAGCATGGAAAGATAAAATCTTTGACGAATTCTTCCTGGAGATCCCTCACCACTAGTTGACACGCACCGCTAGCCTTGGCCTTCTGTTCCAAACCTTCCAATTCTTGCACTCCCTACAGAATATCATATCCAAAGGCAGAAAGGACCACAACAAACTACTAGTTAATACAATAGTATCAAACAAATTATTTCACAATTGAATAGGGTACTCAGTTTTGTATGAAGGGGTGCAATTTGTTTAAACATACTTGGCCAACATCTGCAGTGAAGCAAACAACCTCACAGCCATAGTTCTCCCTGCAATGGACACAACAAAAATCAAGAAATAACACTACGAAAAAAATTAATGAAATGCATTGGAGAGATAGAGAGAGAGTAAGACACCTAAGCCAAGGAACAATCACAGAGGTATCCAAGCCTCCACTGTAGGCCAGCACAACCTTGTTCAGTTTCTTTCTCTGCACATTTCCACCCACACTAATGGAAGCCATTGATCTTTAATTACTGCATTCAATCATATTAGATGACATAAATGTGATGTGCAATTTGTTTCTATGTACCTATTCAATTAATCACAAATGAATAAAAGTTTGCAACTTTTTTACATAACACATACAACAAAGTTCAGAAAAAAAAGTTATGGCATGGGCAGCAGAGAATTACATTCAAACAAGAATAACAGGAATGCGCGAGAGAGTGGGCGATTGATTACCGGTGAAGATGACGGCGGAGAGTGAGAGAAGCAATCCACACTAGGTGACGATTTGCACAAATGAAAATAATCGAATCTCAGTAAATATGAATAAATTTATTTGTGGAATGGAATCATATGCACGACAAGTGGAATCTATTTAATTTTCTTTTATTAAATGTGATATTTCAAATCCTTCTTGATAGTATAGTGATGCTTCCTTTTTTAGGCGATACGTTTTTGAAGATAAATTATTTAATTAATATTACTATATTCTACCAACTTTGAAACTTATTCTTTTTTTGGCCAAACAAGTTTGAAAAGTAAAATTTACTTATAACAACGTAGGTTGTTAATTTTCAAGATGATAAATTGGATATTTACAAATTACTAAAGTGCTGTCAAAGAAAAAAATTAATATTAATGCATTTTATCTATACGAAACGAATTTTAAAGTAATAAGAAGGAGTATAATAATATTGCTATGAATTGGGATACTTTAAAATATATAAATTGAATTATGGACCAAAATTTGAGACGGGACTATATAT
>NC_062966.1:14524791-14540791 GCF_023119035.1 Salvia hispanica
ACAACACCGACGAATAGTCCAGAGACCGCAGCACGGCATGGCCGCCAAATGTTGCCTAAGCACGACCATCAGATTTAGCATTACAGAATTTTGTTTCTACAACACACTCCCATAACAATGCTCATGTGCTGATAACAAAACCAAGCTATCTCATAAATTCTGTTTGAACTTCTGAAACTTGTAATTTCTTAGGATTATTGTCCCCACAACATGAGTGACGATAATATTAGAAACTACTTTCTAGTTCATACTATTTATATTTGAGAAGTCTGCCCTTATGAACTTGCTATTTCTTAGGATTATTGTCCCCACAGCATGGGTGGCGATAATATTAGAAACTAGCTTCATAAATTTGCAAACCAACCGATGGAGACCGTATACAACGCACTTGTTGTAATCATCACTTAGATATTTTTATATGGTTTTTGCATAATTATCACATAAGCAGATAAAGCAGATAATCCACTTATAATAGATAAACACCAAATAAACAGATAAATCCATTTAATGCATGACATTTAAACACACAGGATAATTATCGAAAATTATTTAATCTAGTCAAGGGAGAATCAATTAAATAATTCAGTTTTATCTTGGATAATGTTTATCCAAATTCATTTAGGATTTATCAAGATAGTATTAACTATCTAAACCCACTTAGGATTATTCTAGATTTTATTTCGATAAAATCAAATCCTACAATTCAAGATAACGTTGATCTAGGATTATCATTATTTAAATCGTACTAGGATATTACTAGATAGAAACACTTCCATCATAATCCATAAGATAAAAATAAAATCCAATCAATCAAGATTTATACAAATCTTAATTCTATTTAGAATAGACATCCAGAATATATCAAACATTACTTAGAATTTCTTAGATAAATAAATTTATCTAAATCCAATTAAATAAGGATTTTCTTATATATCATTAACATCCTAATCTATCTAGGACATCAATCCAAAAGATAAGGATAACTTGGATTAATACTTATTTTAATCCATCTAAGATTTGTCTTAATAGAATTAAATCTATTCAAATCCATAGGATAAAATAAATTAATATAAATGTTTATCCTAATTCATCTAAGATTCATCTTGGATTAAATCCATATAAATCCATAGAATACAATAATATTATATTATAATTGTTCAAATCTATCCAAGATTTATCTAGGAACAAATCCATACAAATCTATAAGATAAGAACAAAATATTATATTATTACTATCCAAATCCATCTAGAATTTATCTATGAATAAATTCATATAAACTCATAAGATAAGAATAAAATAATATTTTTATTATCTAAATCCAACTAAGATTTGTCTAGGAATAAATCCATACAAATCCATAGAATATAGATAAAAAATTAGATTGTCATTATCCAAATTTAACTAGGATTCATCTAGGAATTAAATCCATACAAATCCATAAAATAAGGATAAAATATATAATTAATCCATGATTTAATACAAAATCAAATCTTATATAATATATAAAATCCATAAAAGATATATTCAAATCTTATTTCCAAATTAATCTCGAATACTTTCCAAAATTAATTCCAAGAGTTAGGAAAACCCTAATTTAAATTTGGAAGGTGAACTCCCGAGACGAGGCGTTGCAGCGTCACCAGTAGGGAAACCCTAACCCTAACGCTGCACTCCAGCCGCTTTACGGAGGCTGCTCGGGCTTCTGCGTCGACTTCGCCGCTGCTCGATTCTCTCCGGCGCTGCTTGTAACACCCCGAATTTCCGAACCCTAATTTTAGAGCCCTCGAATTAATTATTGATGACGTGGAAGATGTGAATTATTTTGATGAGTGAATTTATTGCATGAGTTTCCTTGACCGGGAAGTTTGAAAAGTCAAACTTGTTGACTATGTGATGTGGCATGTGATTTATTGAATTATGAGATTATGAGATGAATTATTTGTTTAAGGGTGAGTGAGAATATTAGAGAAAAATTTCATAAATACTTGCCACCCAATTCTTGTGATTTTCGACCCCCCCTTGATTTTAGAGGAAGAATTCTATTTTTCCGGATTTAATTTAATTCTTGGGATATTAATCCAAATTAAATCCAAGACCCAATTATTTCCTTATTTTGAAGAGGAAAAATCGAGCCCCCTTTGTGCCTTGGTGATTTTCGAAAATCACCTATTGTGGGAAGGAAGGAATTTATTTTATTTTAGTTAATCCCTTATTTGATTTCCTTCCATACCTAGAATTTAATTATTCTACCAAATCTTTCCATACTTCAAGAGATCTTGCCTTATCTTATTTTAGTTAATATTCAAAATCCATGCCTTATTTAAAAAGGCATAGGGACGCCTATTTCCATCCCAAGTTGGGAGAATTCTTATTTTTATTTTGCTCCGTGATATTTTATTTTACTCCGTAAAATATACCAAAACCAAATCTTGGCTAATTAAGTAGCCTAATTTTTGAAAATCATGAGATTTTGCCCTAGAATCTATTTTTGGTATTTCTTCTTCCCTACTCTATAATATTGATTATTTAATTGTGGAGAATAACATCTTACCAAATATTCTAAAGATCTCATTGGACTCTATAAATAAGAACCAAAACCCCAACCCTAGCCCCCATAATTTTCGAAACCCCCTCCCCTCACTCTCTCAAATTTTCTTCTTCCACACTCCAATATTTTGTCATCCTTTGAGAAGAATTAGAGTTTGAACGCCAAGATTCTTGAAGAACCAAGTCTCTACTTTGTTTCTACCGATCGTTTTTCTCTAAAAAGGTATTTTGTTTATGAGTTCTTCTTCTTCTTCTTCTTCTTCTTCTTCTTCTTCTTCTTCTTCTTCTTCTTCTTCTTCTTCTAACCGATTAATCGGTCTTCTTGAACCCTCATGCATCTTGGTTGAGTGAAAGTGGGATAAAAGGGATGTGGGAATATGTTCATGTGTGTGTGTGTGGCGTGTGTGTGTGTGTGTCGTGTATGTGTGTGTGTTGTTGTGTTGTGTAGTGTGTGTTTGATGGCTAAATATTTTTGTGTGATAAACATGATCTTGATTAATTAGTAATGATAAGATAAATCGATGGGAAAAGGGAAAAAGTATTGAGACATGCATGAGTAAGAGTAGTATTGAACCTAATTTGTGATATGTGCCTATGTGATTAAAATGTGAAACTTTGGTTGCGAAGCCGGATAACGGAAAAGCGAAACTACTTGAAAACTAAGCAGTCGAGGTGGGATTTACTCTAAAAACTCTCTTTTATTTTATCAAAATATTGTTTGGTGTTATAAGGGTGGTTTAACTGTTATGCCATGCCTATGTATGTTTTATTGTGATATTGTGCGCCTGATGCCTAGTTTGTGATTTCGCTCCATTGGGCTATATGGTTATGGATATGTTTATACGAATTCGGGTCTGAGTATGGGCCGCAAGCCCTACCAGGCTGTGTACACGATAGGATCGGGAGCCGTCCTTGCTAGTCGGCCGGTCTCGTGGGCGTAAAGTGTGGCCATACTTTCGTCGCACCATGGAATGATTGTGATTGTTGATTTTGTTGAGGAAAATGGGGAGTTATTTTGACTGGCCAGTCTATGAAAATATATTTTTGTGATACTCGTGATATTTCTCTTAACTGCTTAAAACTCGAGTTCACTTGGTAAGGGTGGCATAACTTATAAAATGTTTTGGCAATGAGCTCACCGAGTATTTCAAAATACTCAGCCCTGCATGTGTTTTCCTTATGTGCAGGTTGAACGATGACGAGCGGTGGCGGGTGTTGAGCATGATAATTAATTAAGATGGATGTTTTCTTTTGAACTTCAAGCGTAGTTGTGTCATCATACATAGCTGCACTTTCTCTTGGTCGCTTTCCGCTGAGTTTTTGATATACTTATGTTTATTTTGAGTATTTTGCACTCTCCTTTCGGTTTAGAGGCTTTAGACTATCTTGTGGTTTTTACCTTGGAAACTATGTCGCACTCTTAAGATGTTTGATCGTCTTTTATGATACCTTCCTTTTTCTTTTAAACTTCTAGGTTAAGTTGTTGTTTTAAATGCTCTGATGGTTCCTTTAATAATTTGGCCAACACCCTTTTAATGAAACCCTAGCCTATGTTGAATTCTTTAAGACCGTTTTGGTAGCAGTCGTCGCATTTATTGTACCCTAGGAAAGCGGGCTGTTACACTGCTGCTGCTGTGTCGACGTCGCTACATCGACGTCGCGTTCGCAGCAGCTGCTACTAGGTGAATCCAGAGCTCCCACTGCGCGAAGACCGCCGACGTTGAAAACCGGCGCTGCTGGGACATCGCTGTCACTCCAGCTGCCAGCGCCGCCGCTTCGTTTCATGGCTGCTGTCTTGGCTATCTACGACGCTGGTGTCACACCCGTCGCCGCCAGACCGCCGCTGCTGCTTTGTTTCCAAAACTCCGACGCTGCAGTGGAATCTTGACATCGCAGCGCAATTCTTGATTTGCCGACTTGGAATTCAAATTCACGTAAGGCAAATATAATTGATCAAGTAATGATACCATATGTGTTGAAGTCAACGTAATCATTACATAGGTTTAACCATTACGTATCTTGAATTAATTACTAATCAAAGGCAAAGCTTCGTTAACATAATTAATTCACGTAGCATACATAATTCATCGTTAGACAAAACCACGACGAATATAAACATGCATTCAAGAAATTCACATAACATGAAATTAATCCACATAATCAGAGCCAAAAATTAGCTCTGATACCAATTGATGGGGTTAGGAGCCCCTTGCACAGCGGAAGACTTGTACAAAACAAATAAATCAGACATGGATCTATTTGACCGATTATGCGATTAATCAATTCACATGTTAAACAGATAATTGCATGCTAGAACGCAAATAATTCATGCTTAGAAAATATAAATTCTAAACATGATTTCTACGGTTTAGGGTTACCGATTTAGATTATCCAAAGAATCGACGATTGCTCGCGCCTTCTCCACGATGATTTTCAATACTAGACCACGAATCTTCTAACTGGTTCCCGAACTGTATTCCGACATCAGTGTGGGCTGATCTTAACGAAACACTAGGACTCGAATAAAGAAGACATAAATTCTTCACGGAGGAGGAGCTGAAATTCTCACGGAGGAGAAAATCAAATAAATAATTTCTTCCTCCTTTAGAGAAAAGGAACGAAAATTATATTATGAGAAAAATAATGTCTCATTTATTCTCCTATTTATATTAAGTTCATATTGGGCCCAGTCAGAGATCTATGGAAGGTTTTGGATATGAGCTCCCCCAATTAGCTTTTTACTAATTAAATTGAACCCACAAATTAATACAAGCTTATACTGGAATATTACGAGCAGCCACTACAGAAGTAATATTGCACTCCCCGTCCAAATCCGAAATTACAAGTAATCCGGGTTTCCACTTTGTTTATTATTTATTTCCCGCGCTTAAGATATAAATGTCCATTAATTATTTAATGTCTGCTATGGACTTAATTAATTAACATCTTATTAATTCCAAGAGTGGACTTAGCAAGAAACACTTATTTATTATTCATAGAGTAATAAAACTCCAACTGGCCAGTTTCCCGAATAATAAAACCTTGTACAAGCTCCTCTTGAGGACATTATCAAACGAGACTCACCTCGCGCACAATTCAACATAATAGCAATCCTAGCACCGCTAGATATTAATCACCACTACCCAATATATCAGGATTATTGGGTTGCGAAAAACCCGCACCATTTGATAAGTCAAAGTAGTGCATAATCAATACCGTATGCTCAACGCTAATATGCAGATTAAGAAATTGTATTTTATCAAGACCTAGTCTTTCAGTAGATAGCATAAAGACACGTCTTGCCGTTAGATCCATTCAGTGCTATACCACACCAATGTCATCTTATTTCAGACGATAGGTAGTCTAAGCCTATCTGGGTTGTAAAATTCTTCTTTTTCTTTTGCAAAGCATTGCATAGAACCGACTGTGTTACCTTAAAGTGGACGACGCCCACAACCAGCCTACTAAGCAAAAGACTTAGACTTTGTTTGCTTCTTATACATTTAAATGTTTATATAACATCTTATAAATGCACAAGCAAACACAATGTAATAATATACTGATTCTATTCGTGCGAAACTGCTCGAATAATACTGAATCGGGTTAAAAGTGGATTATAGAGTTTTACGTATACATGCAAGATTCTATTCGAGCGAAACTTGCTCGAAACATGTTTTTCAGTATACCAAACCTAACAAGTATATCATTCAAGTTCTTCTCCGAAGGAGGAGTTTCAGGTTATACTATCGAGGAGTTCAACGAGGTTCATAACCATTATATGGTTGAGACAGAGCATCAGCAGTTTATGTCAATCAATCGAAAGTTGGAGGACGTACATCACCAATTTATTCTTAATTGTTCGAAGGCTAATATAGGCCCCACACTTACGTTCAATGTGTTGAAGGAAATTCTCGGTGGTTTTCAGATCGTTGGTTGCAACGTTGGGGATATCAGGAATGCTTCTCGAGACATCAAAGCATACACACATGGTATTGACGTGCAAATGGTTTTGGATGATATGGCTAAGAAGAAGGAGATGTCCGAGGCATTCACATATGAGTACGAGGTTAATGCTAGTAACCAACTGGTTGCTCTGTTTTGGTGTGATGGTTTGATGAAGAGGAATTACCATATATTCGGTGATATGTGGCTTTTGACACCACCTATAACACCAATAGGTATACCTGACGTGCATTATAACATTTGGATATGTACATTATTACATGCAGTACTGTTTATTTTTTATGCATTATATCTGTCGAAGTATGAATTATGTTTGCCTTTGCTACGCAGGTATTGTATGATCTTCGCGCCATTCACGGGAAAGGACAATAATGGACGACCAGTAACTTTCGCTGCTGGTTTGGTAAGCAATGAGAAAATAGGCCCTTTTGCATGGTTATTCAGACATTTTGTTCAATGCATGAGGGTTGCTCCGAAGATGATCGTTACAGATCAAGATTTGAGGATGAGATCGGCTATTGAAGAGATTCTTGTCGGGACTCGCCACAGATGGTGTATGTGGAATATTATGCATAAGTTGTCCAATAAAGTTCCTGGTAGGTTATTGAGGGATGAAGATTTCAAGAAAGAGTTCAATGCATGTGTCTGGTCGGACCTGCTTGAACCCGACGAGTTCGAAGAAGAGTGGAATGGAGTAGTTGAGCGTTATGGCCTGGAAGAACATAGTTGGTTCAAGACGTTGTACGAGTATAGACAACTATGGATACCTGCGTACTTCAGAGATTTTCCACTAGGGTCGATGATTAGGACCACCTCGATATCTGAGTCGGAACAGCTTTTATAAAAATTATTTGAAGCCACGCAACAACATTGCCGAATTCTACTTGAATTTCAACCAAAGTTGTGGAATTTCAGCGGAATAGTAGAACAAAGTTGGACTACCAAGACACTACTGTCCTGCCTATATTGGCCACTACTTTGCCGTTCGAGAAACATGCTTCTACTATGTACACATATTGTATGTTCAAGAAAATACAAGAGGAGATTGTTGAGGGTAATGACAGATGCCGCGTTTTGGGTTTCTCATCTACTGACAGGGTTGACACCTACAAACTTGGAGGCAGCCTTCGCAATTCGTACTTTGTGAGACATGATAAGAGTGACGAGTCATACTCCCGCGATTGCAAACTTTTCGGTAGGCAGGTATATCTGTGCAGTCATATCTTCTTTTTGTTCAGGAACAATGAAGTGAAAAAGATTCCGGATCAATACTGCGCAAGTAGATGGATGAAGACTCCGTTAGCCAAGGCTGTCCATGGTCAATTTGATGACACTCTACCTACCCAGTCCATCGTTGATGAAAGGCAAAATGTTTCAAAGCATGGGATTTCGCTGTAATAATGGTTTTCTTCGCCGATTTGAGTCGGACATTGATGTCCTTCAAGCGTTTGTTGGTGGGCTTGAAGAACTCGGAAATTCTCTTCAAGCTGGTAATCCTACAACGTCCGCTTCTGAAAAAAGGCGAATGATTGGATAGTTTTATGGAATGGAAATGCCCGAAGTTGTCGAGGTCCATCCTCCGGATGTTGTAAAGACAAAAGGGCACGCGAGCAGTTCCGCAAGCCGTCTGATTTCCAAGAGAGAAAATGCTATCAAGGAGGCTACTAAGCCCCTTAGACGGTGTAAGGCGTGCGATGAGTTGGACCATCACGACTCCAGAAATTGCCCAATGCTTAAAGAGCTGGAATAGGAGAATGAGCAGCGTAAGGGAAAGAGGAAATGTTGATGAATTTTGTACCTCACGATTCTAGATTTTTTTTTTCCGGTTTGTGCTTATTACTGCACTGGAACTCTTTCCACTGTCCACAATTTTTTGGTAATCAATGGTCATTTGCATATATTAATCGTGCATTACTAGTATGGAAGTGTGTCATTATTTATTTTAAGCACTTAGCATATTTTACACCCGTATTAAAAAATCCTCCCCATTGTTAGAAACAATATGTACATTATATGTAATAACCATGCATTATTACAATGTTACCACCCATTATTATTCTGGGAAGTAGTATAGTATTGTTCAAAGTTCCTTTACTGACTGCACATTATTATTCGAGTAAAGTCCATTATCAAATATATTAATTACATTATTTGTACAATATTTTTAAATTCAGTTATCTTGTTCTACATTATATCCCAAATATTTTACATTATTCCGCAATAAAGTAACATTATTTGGTATTTAAATCGGTTTTAGTTCGGTGCTAGTAAAAATATTCAGTAGAACCAACATATCTATCTGCTTGCAACAAGTTCAACACAATACATATTGTTCCAAAACATTCAAATCCACAAATCGGCTACTACCCCTTCCAGCATGAGGTATCAAAACAAAAACAAGAAGTTAAAATCATAATAAATATTGTTTCCAAACACCATTCATACGATCAGTTGAGCCCATAATTCTCCACTCACTTTTCGAAGTTGAACTTGGAAGGCCTATCTATCCAATGCTTGGTGGCTTGAGTTTGATTGCTTCCACCTTTGGAGTTAAGTGGAGAGGTAAGCAGAGCCGTTGCAAACTTTATACACAACATTTCCAAGCTCTTTGTCCCTTTGGTGCTGAGTCCGCACTCCCAATCTTTCTCCCTCTCGCCAAAGTACGTCTCCATATGCCGCATCACATAGACCCCCGTGTCCATGGTGCTGTTGTTATTCCTCCAAGGCATTGACACGACATGTGTATTACAGTTTCGGAGCTTAGCTGCCATTTTTGGAACCCTGGACTTAACAAGTGCTTCTACCAAGAACTTTTTCTACACCAAAAAAAAAAAGAAAAAATAGTTCGTCAACAATTATAGATAATGTACATTTTATTCAATATAATGCAATGTAGATAAACACCCCTTTACGTACCAACAAGGAGATTGTGTTTCCATATTTTTCGCCGAATGACCCGTGTGGTTCGGCCAAGCTGTGGTCAATTATGTTCGTCTTACCATTGGGCAGATCGAAACATACCACGTACTGATGGGTCGTCCTACAAATTGGGAAGAAGAACTGCACAATGAAAGGTACATTACAAGACTTCTACTATACGCATTATGTCTGAATATCAGGTACATTATTACACTATCACTCACCAAGTCAAATTTGTCCCATTGAAAGCTCCCGGTTCCAAGCGCTTCCTAAAAGAGCCGAGTCCAGAACGTATCAAACCTCTGTTTTTTTGTCCATTCGGGAACTGTGTCGACCACTGTTTGCTTCTGTAGGTTTTTTGAGTAATTAATTATGAAATGTTAATCAGTAGAGTACTTTGTAAAGAACACTAAACCATTGTTCACTCACGCATGTATTTGTAGAGAAAAACAGCCGTGAAACACTCTCTGGTGCCTTGCTCTTTCCCATTGTATTGATGTACGAGCTCCACGTATCTATAACAGCAGGGCTCACTGGCTTGAACGACTCTAAAGGCTGAAACTCGATCTGGATAGTTTTCTTAAATGTGTCTTGGTAGACAACAAACATGTTTAAACCGTTTAATAAATAATACATGTGCAAACCACAACAACGAGAAAAGTACAAAATTTACTTGTTCTTTTCGGCTGTGTCAAGAACCCAGTAGTAGATCTGCTTGTCAACTGTGTTCGCCTTTGCCGTAACTCTAACGGCTCTCTCGTGGAAGGGTGACCTGACTACCTGACTGGGTTTCTTCAGTCTAGATGTTGCAGGCACTGTAGTCTTCTTCACAAATGAAAGATAAATTACACAAAATTGAGCACCATCCCTAAATGTTACAATTCCCATACCCAATACTGTAATGTTTTAGATAAATAATCAATTCCATACCGCATCTCCAGCTGCATCATTTTGGATCTATTTCCCTTTTCCTTTTCCTTCAGAAAACACCTTTTCAATGGCCAGCTCTTTTCCCCTACCACATTTTCCATGTACAAGGTTTGAAGGCTGCGCGGTTTTGACAGCACCAATCTCAATGGCCTTATGATGTGTTGTTCCAAGTTCTTAATTAAAAAAAAAAACCTAAATAATGCATGAAAGTACTAGAATAATGTTAATTTAAATATGTAATTCAGATATTCAACTGCCTGTGGAATGTCCAACTCTTTGTCCGTCGGCACCTTGGAAGCCGCCTCCCTAATGGGCTGTTTTCTCGCACGTTTCCCCTTACTTGTCCGATTTCAAAAATAAATCCCATTAACAAAAAAAATATATAATGCAGAGAACCACACATATAATGTAATGCTCTAAACATTGTCTCAACTTTCTTTTTAAAATGTATTTACCTTGTTAGTCTCCTCTGCATCTGCACTCTTTGATGGGGCTTGCTTTGTCTCAACTTTTGTATTAGCATTTGAATCCTCCCCATCTTTTCCCACAACATCCTCAACCATGGTTTTAGAATCCTTCACACAGTTAATAAAACAAGTTAAAAAGTCTACAAATGTACTTAATTAGGAACACTTAAGTCTTTAGTTTCTTAGTCCGTACCTCAGCTGCTCTTCCTGAAGTATGCATCATTGATGGCTTTTCAAGTCTGGCACCACCAGCATCTTCTGCTATGATACCAGTCATATCATTGCCTATCGGCTCAGGCATGGGAATGTCACCTCCCTGATCATCATCTACAGGATGATCACCAACTGACACATTAGGAGGTCTACCATCTGTATTGTTCATCTCTAAACCAACAACACCCTCTGTCTCAGGTGTTGGCGGTGTAGCAAATGGGTCAGAACACTCTAACCCATCCAACACAAATGTGGGCCTATCGAAGCTTCTGATAATGGTCTTCTTTTTGTCATAGGCTGTCATCATCTTCTCCATCTCTTCTATCCATTCCGGGCTGTACTCATCTTCGTCTTCCCTTGCTTGCGTCAATCTTGTAACAATGTCTTCTTCTTCAACCACAATGTCTTCCTCTAATCCCAACAACTTTTTTCCAATCTGACTGCCTACTCGGACGCATTCATCCTCTAGCAACTCAACAGGAATCATCCTAAAATCATCCACCCACGTCGAAATTGCGTGGCCCAGCAGCGCGCTTGACACGATAAACTTATCTCTGATGCGTTTCGCTCTATGCTTGCTTGGTGTTCCACCACCTCCTCTGGTTAAAGCTTCAACCCTCCTTGCTTCAGCATCCAGTAAATACTTCCGTTTGTTTATCGGGCCCTCCAACCTACCAGTTCCAAACTGGTCACGCTCTACATCTTCCCTTTGCTTGAGGGACTCTGTTGTCCAGCCTTTTATAGTGGGCCAGGCACGGTCGACTCTTCTCTGTATGTGAACAACGCGGTCCACATACGCACACTCTACAGAATAGAAGGATGGATTTGTTTATTTTTAGATAGTGAATGGAGTACCTTCTTCCATTCTATCCTATTCACTGTTAACAATAATAAAAGATTCCACATGGTCAGTAATGCATCCAATCATATAAATAATGCGTGAATGTTAGCAACATAATGTATTAGATTAAATGAAGTAATGCACACTAAAAATGAAAATTTACATATGACCAAATATAAAGCAGACTCAATAATGCATGTTGTCAGTCGGAATTAATGTATGTAAGTTAGCTTATATTGCATTAATTGTTTCCCTCACCAATAAGAAGTGGAGTGGCCCCGTAAAATATACAGAATCGCCTCTATCCCAGGTCGGATAGGTGGCCTCCAACATGGATAATACGTACCCACACCAATTAAAGTTCCCAATCTCATCAACGTCGTCAATGAGATGTAGAATCTTTGGCTTCAAATGTCCGTCTGCCGGAGTCTCAATAATAGCATTTTCTAACAAGAACATGAATAAATGTTTAAAGTCTAGACTGCCATTGACCTCCTCCGCAATCATCTTCGCAATGTCTCCTGCGGTCATTTTGTACCTAGTCTTTTTACACCGATCTGCAGCATAGTCGTTAAACTGGAGGTTGCTTTGCTTATATGCTGGACGTGAGATGCGGGTCGGTCCTCTAGGAAAGCCTAACATCAAGTGCACGTCCTCCTCATCTAGAGTCAATCTACCACCCCCAGACAATGGAATCTCGCACCGAGCTAGATTAAATGACTTTAGCACCCAATATGCAATGTAACCAGGTACCTCCTTGATGCTAAAGTTAAGGATAGCGCCAAACCCCAGTTCATGCACGACTTCCTTCTGCCGTGGAGTTAGGCCATTCAAACAGTTAATAAACTTGGTTGTGCTCCGACTGTACAGGTGGTTGACCTTTTTCCCCCTCGGCCTCCTCCTCTCCGCCTCTTGAGTAGAGGTACTAGCTTCGGCCATATTTTGTTCCTTCAATTTGTTCCTGAACTTTTGTGCAATTGCTAGTGGAAGAACATCATCCACTGCATCGTCTACAGCCAACCGTGGCTGCTTGGATGCTGGAAAAAATAGCAGTACTGAATTGCATTAATGGATAAAAATAAGTATGTAATATACAAAACTGATGGTATAACAATGCAGAAAAAGTGCATAGTAATGCATACTAACCACAATAATAATGTATATATATGATATCCAAAAGCACCAGAAATTAGACAATTACAAATGCATCAATAATGTCATCCACAAACCCAATACTTCAATAATTAAACAGAACATAAATTATGATTTGAAGAAGGTATTCACATACATCAATCAGCAAGTATCCAACGCTACAAAGGCCAAAGGCCAAATGCAATAAATTGGCCAACAATGTACAACTGTGACATCCTAACAAAAAAAAAAAAAACATGTATTATTCTTACATATTTTATTGCCATTATATTTTATATTGTCATTTGCATTATGGAAAATAAATGATTAATGGCAAAATAGCGTTTTAATTAATTACTTGAATTTAGTTGTGTGCGCTTATATAAACATGCGTGTATGAGGATTTAGATTACATAAGTATAGTGATTTTATTCGTTACTATTATTTTTAATGTAATGTACGTAATAGTATTTTACTTTCTATTATATACTATATTATATTATTTGTACATATATGGGACACAATTTATGAGAATTTTAATTAGATCAAACTTTAGCCTACATAGTATATTATTTGTGCACATAGAAATATGATAGTACACGTGGAACTAAGAGAAGCAAATGCATATCTTTTACATTAGGTGGACTAATTTAGCACCTATGACTAAGCTCAGCAGACACTACCTCCATATATAAAAAAGAGATAAAGTTGAGAAAAAAAAAACAGAGAGGGGGCAGGGAAAGAAAACGAAAGTTGACGGAGTGAAGAAAATATGGTATCCAGAAAGAAATAAATTCATGGTTTAAGCATATAATTGTGAGTTGTAAATCAGGTGATGGAATCAGAAGTTCGATTAGATTATATGTTGATTATCAGGTGTGCACAAATTATACTTTCAATTTTAATGTGCTATATGATTGATTTCGATGTCTTGAATTGGAATGAATATTTGGATTAGATGATTGATATATATGATTGGTGCAAATGATATATTTATATACATCAATGAAATTATTTGATTGAATATAATATGGATATGTAGTTGATTGAATTGATATGTTTTATTTATGGTGTTGAAAGTATGTGAATCATATGATTAAAGAGGATCTGTGACGGTCTTGTCCTGGATCTGAAATATAGAGGGACCTTCGGGTCATAGAGGGACCTATGAGTCCAATTACAGAGGGACCTTCGGGTTATAGAGGGACCTACGAGTCCAATTACAGAGGGACCTTCGGGTCATAAAGGATTCTCAGGCAGATACCAGGCTTGATTTGTCACAGAATAATAAATTGATCAGAGAGGCATATGCATATGGAAATGAAATTATTTATGATATATTCTTTGTATTGTATATGATTATATACGTTATTTTGTGGTTTAATGAAGAGAGAGAGAGTAAAGTAAGAGAAATGAAAGAGTAGAGATTTTTTATTTTTATGAATTTTGTTTATGGAACAGAAATAATTTTTGTTTATTACAAATGTGTACATCAGAGAGGTTGGGGTGTGATAACAACAAAGCATCAATAATGCATAAGTTTTAACAAATGATTACTGCATCGAATGCATCACTGAAAGTGAAGTAATCTCTTGAGATTACACGAACACTACCACATACAGCAGGACATAACAAACAGACAATAATTTCGCAAAGCCAACATATTATGCTTCCTCTACCTCTGACCCATTCATTCCAGTCATCCAAAACGCCTCAATCATAGACAAAGATGATTAACCTTAAAAAATAAAAGGTAACCGACAAAATCGACCACAAAATGCGCACAAAAATTGAAAATTTCCAGAACTAAAAACAAAAAATCCACAAAATTAACTAATGGAAAGAACCCTAGTTCAAAAAAATACCAACTTCATCATTTACCCATAAAATCAACCAAAAATATGTGCATTATAATCGACAATGTACAAAATCGACGCTTATAAGTGTTCTACACACAAACGCGCTACTTCGGAAACCCACCTTAAGAAACCAAAATCGGAACTTCGCGGACTCAATCGGTGAGTAAAAATCGGTACTTTTACCCTTCGAATCGGTGATTGACGTTGAATGCGGCGAGAATCGACTGTTTGGTCGCTGGTTCGTCGTCTGGGAGAGGCGGCTAGGGTTTCGTCGTTTTTGAATTTGTGGAGAATGGTGTTGATCGTGAGTTGATGGGAAGGAATGAGAGAGAGAGTGAGTAGGCGGAAGGTTTATGAAAATCCCGCTTAATTAGTGGACCTTCCATTTCGGAACACGTTACAGGCTTAATGTTTTTACTCTTATACCCTCATAATGCACATATTTGTAGACATAATGCATAACGGGTTCAGATTTAACCTTTTAATCTAGATCGTCCATTCAATCAATCCAATGGTTGATATTAAGAAGGAAATAGATCAAAACTAGTATGTCCTTAAATCAAGAATTGCAGCCCAAATCCTGGCCCTAGGATTAGATGATCTAATGGTCAATAATTAATCACAAACACGGAAGGTCATAGTTGAGCAGTTTTAGGTCATATTATAAGATTTTTACTTAATGTCATGTTAAAGATATTTTCAGATCATGCTTTGTTAGCATGACCCAAAAATAGACTAACTATGACCTAAAAATGCTCTACGTATGACTTTGTTCTGTGTTTCTGTATTTAAATCTAGTTTCCATAGATCAAAACCCTATATATATATAGGGATGTATTCAAATCCTTTTCATATCTTTTGTCCTTTTTCCTTCTTAATCCTAGCCCCACGATTTTGTCATCTAACGGTTAGATTAATGCCACGTGTCATTTAATAATGCACATTTTCATTCTAATAATGCACAACGGCTAATAATGTAACATTATAGACTAATAATGCACATTTTCATTCTAATAATGCACAACGGCTAATAATGTAACATTATAGACTAATAATGCACATTTTCATTCTAATAATGCACAACGGCTAATAATGCAACATTATAGACTAATAATGCATTGATCACAAC
>NC_062966.1:14540891-14577499 GCF_023119035.1 Salvia hispanica
GAGAGATCTATGCAAAATGACTTGAAATTTAACCGCTAAACGCAGATCCATGAACGGTAAAACAATTAAGCATCATCAACATCAAGGTCGACTCCCAAAAGTGAAGTTCGACGGTGAAAACAAGCAAAACAACTGAAATTGAAGGTAATTGTATCTTCGCCCTCACTCGGACGGTGTTGCCAAACACGAGATTTTCTAGAAAGTACCCTGCCCGATCACGACCACCCCAAATCCATTCCCAAGTGT
This sequence comes from Salvia hispanica, assembly GCF_023119035.1. Taxonomy (NCBI): domain Eukaryota; kingdom Viridiplantae; phylum Streptophyta; class Magnoliopsida; order Lamiales; family Lamiaceae; genus Salvia; species Salvia hispanica. The sequence continues at coordinate 14,541,138 of NC_062966.1, forward strand.
GTGTAAAGTGTGTGAGCTAAGAAAAGTGAAGAAAACTAGTCATTTTCGTTGCATGCTCTTCTATATATATAGGCGTTGGAGTGGGGCCCAAATGAAGTATAGATAAGACTTTGTTGCCGTCATTTGTAGACTCATCTCCGTCACGCCCAATTTTCCTGTAGAATCTTTTGCTTCACTTCGGTTCTTTTCTTCGCTTGGAGAACCATCTCTTCAAGTCTTTCAGCGATCTAGCGATTTTCTTCACACACCTGGCTTAGGAAACGTGTTAGACCCAGCAAATTATAACATTTTTCGCACATTACCGATGCATGAAATTAGCCTTATCAGCGTGGTTTGGTCGATTCACCGAAGTAATGAAGAAGTATGGGTACAAGCAGAGTAACTCAGATCACACATTGTTTATCAAGAAGAAGGATGGAAAGATCACATGCCTAATCATTTATGTAGATGATATGATTATCACTGGGGATGACGAAGAAGAAATAGGTGAACTGTGGAGACATCTGTTCAAAGAATTTGAAATTAAGGATCTAGGCCCTCTCAAATACTTTCTGGGAATTGAGGTCCTGAGATCGAGACAGGGAATCTTCATCAGCCAAAAGAAGTATGTTCTTGACTTGCTGGCGGAAGTCGGAATGATAGATTGTAAGCCTGCTGACACTCCTATGGTACAGAACCATGGATTGCAGATACTCGAAGGGGCGAAGTTAGCTGATAGGGGGAGATATCAGCGGTTGGTAGGGAAGCTTATCTATCTTTCCCACACTCGACTTGATATAGCATACACTGTGGGGATAGTCAGCCAATTTATGCATGCACCATAGGAAGATCATTGGGAGGCAATACTAAGAATAGTTCGGTATCTGAAAGGTACTGTTGAGCATGGGATATTCTTCAAAAAATATGGCCACTTAGAAGTGCATGGATTCACTGATGCAGATTGGGCTGGTAACCCAAATGATAGAAAGTCAACCGCCGGATATTTCACTTTTGTTGGAGGAAATCTAGTCACTTGGAGGAGCAAGAAACAAAAAGTAGTTGCACTCTTAAGTGCCGAAGCAGAATTTAGAGGGATTAAGAGTGGTCTCACAGAGATTTTGTGGTTGAAGAGACTCATGACAGAGCTTGACCTTCAGTCGCCGCAACCTTGCAGGTTATTTTGTGATAATAAAGTTGCAATCAGTATTTCAGAAAATCCAGTACAACGTGAAAGAACTAAGCATGTGGAGGTGGATCGACACTTCATAAAGGAGAATATTGAAGCTGAGATAGTCGAGTTTCCTTATGTCAAGTCAGAAGATCAATTGGCAGATATACTTACAAAGGCTATGAACTCGAAGTCATTCAAAGAGGCATTGGGCAAGTTAAGTATTGGTGACCCCGTTACTTAACTTGAGGGGGAGTGTTGGAAGATATCGTAGAATATTCGAATTGATCCCTAAGATCTCCTTCCATAGATAGAGTATAATCCCTGTAAAAAAGGCAGAGATTAGTTTTCCTTATGTGAATATTTCTAGACCTATAAATAGGTGAACTATTGTAACGTTTTTATTCATTCAAGAAAATACACAATTTTAATCCCCAAACTCTTTCTTCATCAACTATTGCTGTATAGGAAAATTGAAGAAAAATAATTGTATCCTCCATATAAAAGCTGACCAGTTGATATAGTATACTCTTTTGAGTTTTTTCCTCAAAGCATAAAAATTTCACATAGCTTGGTTGAGATCAATTGTCCCATTTTTGTGTGTACCAACATACTCATGTCCAGTAAAAAATATGTGCATCTTTTATTTTCGTTGGCGCTATAAAAATATGAGCATTTTTATTTATAGAAAATTGTCTCTAACATACGTCAATTTATTTACAACTTATATTATTATAGTCTACCATTACAACTCATTAAACACTAATAATAATGTGGGTCCCACTATCCACAACACTACTTTAACACTCATTCTCTTCATCTATCTTACTTTATCAATTATGCATTAATTCTCGTATTATTTCAAGTGCACATATTTTTATGGGACTAGATGAGTATATGATTTTCGGGTCCCTGTTATATTGCTTATAGCATCATAATCCAAAATTAAGACCATATCTACACCCTTAGATTTTGAAATGAGTGGATGAGAAACCTCACGAATTTCAATACATAGTAGACAAAATATCAACAAAGGGGTAAGATCGTTATTCTGTTATCATATTATAGTTTTCGTAGTTTTTTTTATATCAACATAGTGTATTACAAATATCAACACAATGATATGAGTATTTCAACACAAGTACATGAAAATATCAACACTGTTTTATTGAGATTTTACATGTATTATATTGACATTTTTTATGCATTTGTTGATAAAAAAAAACTGCTTATCAACATATACGAAAAATGAAATAAATTTTTTTAAATGTCATCATCTGAACATCGTCGGAACATATTCAATTGACATTTCGTAGAATACTTATAAAACTACCTTTAATTCGATATATTTTTTAAAAAATAATTTAAATTGAGAGAGTTACGTAAATTTAAAGTTTTGAGATGATTTTGAGGAGAGAGAAAGGAGTTAGTTATAACTACCATATACTCATTCCGTCCACGAAAAATAGAGCACATTTGCCATTTTTAGTTATCACGAAAAATAGAGCACATTTAAAAAATAAAAGTTTTCAATAACTTCCCTCTTACTTTTTTTCATTCTCTCTAACTAATATGGACCTCACATTCCACTAACAATACTTCTCTCTAGTAATTTTTTTTCTTTTCTCTTACTACATTCTACTAACACTACTTTTCTCTTACTTTACCACTTCCACATTAAAACCTGTGTCATTCACAATGTGTCCTATTTTTCATGGATGGAGGGAGTATAAGAATTAACATTAATACCCTTTAAATTTAATTAATAATTACTTAAATCTAAAATATGATCCACTTGGTATTATTTTAAACACTAGATCTTCTAATCTAATGGCTAAGAATTGATCTTAATTTTCGATCGAAAATTAGTTACCAATTGATCACAAACTTTGAATTTATAAAATTCAATTTTATTTCTTGTTTGATTTAACTTGGTTGGCATCGTTATAATTTTTGCAACTTAGCCTTGTATTGCACAGGGAGAACTATGGTATTTGGATCCACAATTTTTACCTTTATGCATAAATCTAGACGGATAAGATGTCCTATGAATAGACAATATACAACTACCAACTAGGTGTGGGACCAAACGATATACCGTACTGAAAGTGTTATATCGTATATCATACCGAAAATATCTATATGTGAAAAATTATCATATTGTTATCATACCGAACTTTACGGTATACTGAAGTTTCAATATGGAATAATTTGAATACCGTTACCATATCGGTTTTACGGTATATCATATTAAAATTCGGTATACCAGTACCGTTCTACTGTACCATTTCTTACACCTGTATATTGAAAAGATCATTCAAAATCAGTATATATCGTGTATCTTATAGATTCAGTATGTATTGATATTGATATATACTGCAATACACTTGATGCACTATTTTTTAGCAATATTAATACCTGCAAGTATACAGAATAGAAATACTATAGCCAAAGGTCAGTACTGTATATAGAACACGGGGAAAACAAACACAAAGTGTCTATCTCCTACTAGAACTCAATTACTATATGGAGAACCGAAAGATTTTGGAAACTTTTGAAAACTGAAAACAATTGAAAACAAATAACAACTTGATGCAGATAAAACACAGAGATAAACGATAGAGATAAGGGGAATTTCAGGGATGTGCGTTCATTGTTATGGTTATACAAATTCCAAACTACAATACCCTAGCACAGTTATTACTTGATAGGACGAGTCACCTATTCATGCGATGCAAACGTTGATTACTAACACTAGGGTTGTCAATCCTAACAAGTAACTCCGAAAAGCTCCTAAGACCCTTAAAAAGTCCTCACTCTCAATTAACAGTGCCGTTTTAAAGGAAGCTAACTGTAGCGTCTACTAAGTGGACCTAATTCGCCAGAACTCTCTCACAGTTATGAAGCAAATTATGTTTGATCAATCACAAAATGTGTCACTCAGACGTGAAGCGTCAAGATTAACTTAGGGAAGAAACAAAGTAAAAACAAAACGGATATTAAATAAAAAAACTGGAATTGTATAACCAAAGTCGTTACTAACACATCCCTAAAATCCTATGAGTTTAGTTACACATAATGGAATAAGCTAAACACATAGATTGAAGGGAAAACAATTGGAACATAAAACTAAAGCAAATAAAACCCGTAGGTTGAATCCTTGTCGTTCTTGATGTTCTAGAATCCTTCTTCAACTCCTTGCACAATGACGTACTCTAGCTTTTAATCTCTGGAAATTTATGTTGCAAAAAGAAGCTCTAATTTGATGAAGCTTGAGGTCCTATGTAGCACCCTAACCCAATTAATTTAATAATTAAATAAGTAATGCCATATTTCGGTACAGGTCTCAAAATTAAAAAAAAAAAAATATCCATAATCCTCTTTTCATATACATGCATATCAAGATGTATCATTTTACTTAAACCCGAAAAGAAAAACATTATATAACATCTAGTCTTAAATCATCAATCTGTTTCCAAAATCATGATATATTTTTTTTTTTAACATACACACAACTTGTACTATTTGCAAAATATACAACTTTAGCAAAAGATTAGGAAGTCATGTTAACGTCTACAGTTCATTACACTTCCAAAATGTGCCACATTTAGCAAACCCCAAAAGGATTACCCAAAATGCAAAAGTTTGGCTAGTAACCTGGCTTGTGCAGCTATAAAACAAAGGAGCTAGTCTGGTTCACCTAATCTGCAAGATGAAACGAAAGGGATGAGCTTCCACAACTGCAGTTGTAGAGTCTGATTTCCAAAATTAAGTAGATGTTATGAAACCTATACATTCACTATTTTTAAACAAGAAGTCATTCCAAAGCTAATATCATCACATCCATATACATTTCTTGATATTGAAAGTAAACAACTAAATCATCAAATTTAGATCCTCATCTTTCATATTTCGTTGAATTTATCAGATCCACAAGTTAATGATAACCAACCACTCAGCTTAATAAATCAAGCACTAAATATTTTACAAATATTATACAACCTCAAATGCTTAATGTGAGACCAGGATACACGAGTCGGCAGATAATTAGACCACCCATGAGGGTGCATATATCAGATCAGTTACAAATAACAGATAACAGACGATCATCAGATCACAACACCCACTTAGGATGTAGACAGATCAGAGCAGACAGATCAAACCACCCATTTTAGGGTGCAGACAGACCAGAGCAGATAGATCAAACCACCCATTTTAGGGTGCAGACAGATCAGAGCAGACAGATCAAACCACCCATTTTAGGGTGCAGACAGAGCAGACAGATAATCAGATATCCGACGATCCTTCCATATCATACATATACGAGTTAACTCCTTCAATATCATCACATCTCATGTCATACACACATATACAATTCACATATTGAATCACCAAAATATTCCTTACCCAATCACATAAACTTAATCCAGTTATATAAAAAAAATTACTATATAATACACTACCTCGAAATCCAAATTGCTTTCCTGGATCACTTTGTTCTTCCACCTTCTCTTTGCTCGTGTCGATATCACCTTGCAATATGTAATCTTTATCAATGCCAACGCTAAAATAATGTAAGCATAAAAGAAATTCTCTTATAGTCACTTTTAGCTGCTAATGCAAAATACCAAAATGTATAAAATATGCAATTAATGGACATGTAGAGTGACTTTGACATAAAAAACGGACCAAATAATGACCTTAAAACTGTGCAAAATCCGAGCGTATCAATATTGATACCAAACATAATTATATATACTAAATTTATCAATATATCAAATATATGGGTTTATACTGTATGTTCAGTATACTGTGGTATAAAAAAATTTGTATCGTTACTGTACTGAAATCTTATGGTACAATATCATATTGTACCAAAAGTAGCAGTATAACAAATATTTGATCATTTTTGGTACGATAAGTCCGGTATAATGTTATTTTTGTATTTTTACCCATCCCTACTACCAACTACTTCCATCGTCATATTGTAATTATATTTTAGGATGTATATGATTAAATATTCAATTTTAACTATACAAATTTTAAGAAATAAACCATACGGCCTATTAACTTATTTTACTCATATTTATTATAAAAATAATAGTCAAATACTTCATCCGTCCTATTAGTGTTGAGACATTTACTTTTAGTGTGAAATAAAAAATTACTACTAATAAATAAGGTTTAGTGAAAATTACGTAAGCAGGAGGATAAATTAGTAGAAAAATAGTAAGTAATAAAATAATATGAGAAAATAAAATATTAAGAGAGATTAAGCAGGTTGAATTTTGCTATAAAAAATTACTTAATCATAATGGGACATTCCAAAAAAGAATTCGACTCAACACAAAGAGCATCTCTAAAGGAAAGAGACAAAATTGAATAGGTATATTTCTTATTTACCTATTCAGAAAGGTAAATATACATTTAGAAAAAAGTAGTGATTCTAAGAGTGACCAAAATAGGTGGACCAGCCACGCCTCAACCCCAAAAAAAGTTATCTGCTCAGTTATCACAGTCATGCCTCAGCCACGCCTTATATTTTTTTAATTGTTGGTATATTTTAATTGGACTAGAAAAAAATTAATTGTACAAAAATAAATTAAAAAAAACATATTCCTTTCGTCCACCATTTAAAGAGCCTTTTTACGATTTTGGTTTGTCCACGATTTATAGAACCATTTGCTTTATTCGACTTTTAGTACGTGAAACCCACATTCCACCAACTTTTTACATTTACAATCTAATATAAAACTAATACTTTAAATGGGCCCTACGTTCCACCCGCTTTCTCTCTTTACTCTTCTTCGCAAAGTCAAACAATTTCTTAAAACCCGTGCCGAGTCAAATGGCTCTTTAAATGGTGGACGGAGGGAGTAATTCATTAAAAAAAATTTAAACCAAATCTTCGTTGTATTACAAATATTTGAAAATTATATAACGAAAATTTAATAAAAACATATCGGCTCCTCACTCAGTGTCATCCTCGGAATCCACCGCATCCGCCTCACCACTCTCATCCCCAGTAGCCTTGGCCTCATCGTGAGAGGTGGGCAATCCCAGATGGGCCTTCAGCTGATGTATGAGAGACTTGTACGTCCGCCCAACCATCGGGTTTGGCTCGCTGGAGTAACATTCCAAGCACTCGATCAGCTGCTTCTTCCTCTGATGCATCAGGTTTCTGGACAGCACCTCCGCCTAGGCAGAGATTCCCAGGAGGGATCCAGACACAGAAGAACCGGCTATCACATCCCAAAGGGTGGACTGCTGGCCGAGTGGACGTCGACCGTGAGCCGCTGCTGCAGCTGTACTACCCGCTACCGCTGCGGGGGGAAGTGCGATTCTCTGGTGCCGGGGGAATCACTGTCTCCGCCTTGCACTGTGAAAACTCTAGAGTGATGAAAATAATATTGTGAAATTGTAGTGTGGATGTGTGAAGTAAAATATGAGGAATAGGTTCTATTTATAGCAATAAATTAAGAAAAAAATCGGACGAAATTCGTGCTGCGGCGGTCTCGCGGCACGCAATAGGCCACCGTGAAGATCGCCGCCGCCACACGCCACCGCTGGTACCTGGCGCTTCCACCACCGTCGCGGCGCTGCCCCGGCTAACAATAGGCCGCTGCGGCGCGTATTGTGGTCACTGTAAGAGCATCATCGATGGCCATGGGAGATGTAAATGGAGAGCTAAAAACATATAACCACCATATTTGCCTTCTTTTTATGAAAAATCATTCACTAGGGGGAAAGGTATTTGAGAAGGTATTATATCATTTTTCTCATTTAAAAGAGGTATCTTTACCTCTCCATCAATGAAGAGGTAAAATCTTATAACCGCCATATTTGTCTTATTTTCATGAAAAATCATTCTCCAAGAGAGAAGATATTATACTTTATGTGTTGGAATGCATCTTGTACTATTTTTGTTTTGTTTTAGAAAATAATTTACCTTTCTATATATCTTTTTTCTTTGGAATTTGTTACTTTTTGGAATAGTATATTTCCCTTTTTGAATAGTGAATAGATGATATATTTTTTCTATATACCTTTCATCCTAGAAAATGCTCTAAGAGAAAAAGGTAAATTATACTTATAAAGATATAGTACAAAAATAACTACTCCCTCTATATGTGAAAAAATGTCACATTTTGCTATTTAGGGATGTCCACTATTTAAAGTCTCATTCATTTTTTTTCCATTTTAGGCAAATTGACCCACCATATTCAACTAAATCATTCTACTCACATTCAATTATAAAACTAATATATAAAAATAGAGTCCACATTCCACTATTCCCCATTTTTCTTCATAAAATCAAACAATTTCTTAAAATCCGTCAAAAATGAGACGATAAATGGCGGACGAAAGGAGTATCATATAATCTATTTTGTGTAGAGAAGAGGTAAATATATCTTTAAAATTGAAAAAAATACAATACCTTCTCAAATATTCTTCCCGAAGAAAGAGTTTTTATGAATAATATAAATATAATAGTCCTACTAATTTTTTGTATTTAACCCTCTATTTTCCTCCTCATTCGTGGTTTCAGTTAGGTTAAGAGCACTCACAATGGAAGGGCCTATCTCCCTGTAATAGAATGAAATCTCAAGGTTTGTCACATTTCCTATTTCATTTCCACATCATCACTATTGTGTTTTATTTATTTTTTATTTCTATACTAAAAATGTTATCAAATAAATTAAATTAAAATAAGAATATAATATAATATAATACGTGAAATAAATTTTAATTGATCCCAAATATGGGGCAACGTACTATTTAATTAGATGTACACCTAAATTAGTCCATCTCCAATCTATTAGTATGTTTAGGCATACTAAAATTCAATATTGTTTATTTAATAAAATTATTGGCCCACTAATAAACCCAATAGAGTTAATAAAATTAGTTTAGATACAAATTAGACTTGGATAACCGCCTACATTTTCTTTCTATCCATCGTATCTCTCTCTCTCCTTCTGCGTGTTTCTCATCAAAATTAAAAGAAAAGGGGACGGCCGATTATCGGCCGTATCGGCCACAATTGGGCCGATCGACGGTCAATCATCGGCCATGGCTGTTCCGGCGGCGATTTTGGGGATGCGTCTGAAGGCTGATTATTGGCCCTTTTTCTGCAATGGTGGCTGATCTCCGGGCCAATCCTCGGCCCGAGGGGACGGCCTACCATTGTGAGAGCTCTAATAGTGGTAAGAATGGCTGAGGCCATATGGAAAATTGGGCCAAATACATAAAGATAGACGTGCCGTAAAGTTTGATTAAAAGATAGATGTGCCCTAAAGATAGAAAAGATAGATGTGCCCTAGAGATTTGATAGGATGCTAGTTCCTATCTCAATCTCCGAGAACTCGTAACAATGGAATTTTGTGAACAATAGCCAAGAAACCAACCCTAACGTGAGGCTAGGGTTTAAGAACGCAAAAGATGAGAAAAAGCGATTTTATTACTTTAATTCTCAATGACTCGATTTATGGGAATTCCCCTACTTGATTCGGACTTACGATTCGGGAAAGAATCAAGAAGAAACCCGAAAAGATTTGACTCAATCTTTTAAAATAAAAAGTTCTGCAAATAAGGAAAAAAATCAAAATAAATCAAAACAATTCTATGTCTAATGTTGGACGTAGTCTCGATACTTTGCGGGTCGAGATGCATTCCTCCTTGGTCGATCCTTCTTGGTCCCTCTCTTCATTGATCTGCCTCTTGCCTCCGACTCCACGTTCCTACCTTGCTCCGCTGTATCGGGCTGCCTGGGCTCATGTAGCTCCGCTTCGTCGCCGGGCACCTCGCCATTGATTAGGGTCGTATCAACTCCTCTCCCTTAACAACAGCCTTGTCCTCAAGGTGCAAATGAGGAAAATGCGACCGGAGTATCTCTTCAGATTCCCATAAAGGACCCGCATTCGCGTCCGACGACCATCACACCAGCCACTGAACCTGCGGTATTCGGTCCACCAAAACAATGCGCCGTTTAGTCGCCTCCATCAAGGTGTCCCGCGGCCGACTCCACTTAAACTCAGGCGGTAAATCCACCCCCAGGGTCTGATTAGGGACGAATTCTTTGAGTAGGGAAACATGAAAAACGTTATGAATTTTACTGTCAACCGACAGCTGTAACCGATAAGCAACTTTCCCAATCTGTTCGAGAATCACATACGGTCATAGTAACACCTAGCACGCTTGTTAGAGATGGGCTTACCCACCGACTTCTGACGATAAGGCTGAAGCTTAAGGAGAACTGAGTCTCCTACCTTGAACTCGACATCTTTCTTCTTACGATTTGCGAACTCCGCCATAGACAACTGATCACGCTTAATTCGCAGCTTCAATGCGTGCAAGGTTTCCTCCCGTTCTCGCAACAAATCAGCCACTTCCACATTGTGCGAAGGACGAGCATATGTGTCGAATAGGCTAGGCAGCTCCCTACCATAAAGAGCCTGGAACGGCGACATCCCAATGCTCGAGTTAACGCTACAGTTAAGAGCAAGCTCAGCCCACGGTAATAAAGCGAACCGGCGCTTGGGGCGATCGTAAATGAAAGCACGCAGGTACTGCTCCAATGCCCGGTTCGTCACCTCGGACTGGCGTCTGTTTGCGAGTGGTAAGCCGTTGTAAACTCCACCTTCGTGCCACTGAGAGAGAACAATTCATTCCAAAACTCACTCATAAAAATTGAATCGCGATCCGAAAGAAGTTCCCATGCAACTTTACCATCGTATCAACGAAGAGCCGCGCTACTGTTGGCGTGTCAAACCCCCAAAGTGTGCATACTTAGAGAGCCGGTCAACTGTTAGAGTTTGTATACTAGAAATCACCTTTCGAGTGATTGAATACTGTTAAAACTCTTTGTTTTATTTTCTAAAGGTATAAACATATTATTTTTGTCATAATGTTGTTATGTTTTACATTTAATGGATGTTTATTACATGTTTAAATGTATAAGTAACTTAACAAAGTCTAAGTCTTTGTTTTATTAGACCGGTTGTGGGCGTCGTTCACTTTAAGGTAACACGGTCAGTTCTGAAAAAAGAAAAAGAAGAATTTCACAACCTAGATAGGCTTAGACAACCTATCGGGAAAGGTTGAAATGTCAGTCCGATAATTTCTAAGCCTTACTGAAATAAGATGACGTTGGTGTGGTATAGCACTGAACTGGATCTAACAGCGAGACATGTCTTTATTCTATCTACTGAAAGACGAGGTCTTGTAAATTATTGTTTCTTAATCAATGTACGTTAGCATTGAGCATACGGTATTGATTATGCACTACTTTGACTTACCAAATGGTGCGGGTTTTTCGCAACCCAATAAGCATGGTATATTGGGTAGTGGTGATTAATATCTAGCGGTGCTAGGATTGCTATTATGTTGAATCGTGCGCGAGGTGAGTCTCGTTTGATAACATCCTCAAGAGGAGCTTGAAATAAGGTTTTATTATTCGGAACCTAGCTAGTTGGAGTTTGATTACTCTATGAATAATAAATAAGTTTTTTTGTTGACTTCACTCTTGGAATAAATAAGATATTAATTAATTAAGTCCATAGCAGACAATAATTAATTAATGGATGTTTCTATCTTAAGCGCGGGAAATAAATATCAAGCAATGGAAACCCGGAGTACTTATAATTTCGGATTTGGATGGGGAGTGCAATATTACTTCTATAGTGGCTGCTCGTAATATTTCAATTATAAGCTTATACTCCCGCCGTTCCATAGTAATAGAGACATTTCATTTTGCACACTCGTTTTGAAAAAATAATTATAAATAGTTAAAGTGGAGAAAAAGTAAAGTAAGAGAGAGAATAATGTAGAGAAGAATCTTATCTATAATATTCTATCTCTTACTTTACTTTTTCTCCACTCTAACTATTTATAATTATTTTTTCAAAACGAGTGCGCAAAATGAAATGCCTCTATTACTATGGAACGAAGGGATATTAAATTGGGTTTAATTTAATTAGTAAAAAGCTAATTGGAGGAGCTCATATCCAAAACCTTCCATAGATCCCTGTCTGAGCCCAATATGTGACTTATTATAAATAGGAGAATAAAGGAGACATAAAATACACATTTTTTTCTTCCAAAATTTTCGACCCCCTCTCTACTTAGACAAGGGGCGATTTTTCCTCTTCTTCGAGGGATTGGTTTTCCGTCTTCTTTATTTAATTCCTAGTATACTGGTGAAATCAGTCCACCCTGATATCAGTTTATAGTCCGGGAACCAGATAGAAGATTCGTGGTTTAGTACTAAAGATCTTCACGTGGAGAATGCGCTAGCTATCTTCGATTCTTTGGAGAATCATCAAGGTAAAATAGCTAAACCGTAGAAAAGCATGTTTTAGGTTTTAATTAATTTAAAGCATGATTTATTTGAGTTATAAGCATGATAAATGTGATAATTACGCGGATAGAATTTGTCTAAATAATCTGCTAAATAGATCAGGATTATTATGTAATCGCTTTATGTATGCGCTTCCGCTGCCAACACCTACATCAACAACCACCATTACTGCAGAATAACCGAAGGACGGGGGAAGTCCCACTCTGAAGTCCATGGACGCCGCCTCCCACACCATATCGGGAATTGGCAATGGTTGAATAAGACCGTTTGGCTTATCACGCACATACTTCATCGCTTGGAAAGTGAAGCAAGCTGACACATAACTATGAACATCCTGACGAAGACCCTGCCAATAAAACAGAGAGGCGACACGGGCAAAAGTTCGATGTTCCCCCGAGTGGCCTGCTGTAGGGGCGTTGTGGCATTCCTCCAGGATAGCTTTAATCCCGACTGACAAGTAGACGCCGCTTAAAATACAGCAGTCCGTCGGTAGCGGACACGTGCCTCGGTCCCGTTCCAGCCACTACTGCAGCGTGCAGCTGGACTAACTCCGGAAGCGATGAATTTTCTGCCCGAAGGACCTCAAAGACCGCCGGCATCGAGCGGGCGTACAACTAAAAAATGTGGGGGACCTCGGTCCTAGGATCCTCATCTTGGCGCGACAATGCATCGGCCACCTTGTTTGTCGTGCCCGTCTTGTACTCGATAGAGAATTTAAACCCCATAAGATTTCTAACATAAAATTGCTGATCCGGTGATTGAACCACTCGTGATAACAATTCCTTAAGGCTCCGTAGATCACTACGGATTAAAAATTCCCGACTGAGCAAATACTGTCTCCACTTCTGCACCACCTCCACGATGGCGTAGAGCTCCTTGTGATATGTCGAAGCCAAGCGGTGACGAGGGCCCAATTTCTTGCTAAAATAAGCAATGGGGTGATTTTGCTGCATTAAAAATGCTCCAATCCCAAAATCTGATGCGTCCGTTTCAATCAGAAATGGGATCGTAAAATCCGGCAGGCGAAGGACAAGCGCCGAGCTCATAGCGGTCTTCAAGTCAGTGAAGCTCTTCATCGCCGGTTCAGACCAGACGAATGAGTCATTCTTCAAAAGTTTTGTCAATGGGGCTGCGATAATCGAATAATTCTTGACGAAGCGATGATAATAGCCGGTCAGGCCTAGGAACTCGCAGAGTTGCTTGACATTAGTGGGCGGCGGCCAGTTCAACATGGATTCAATTTTGGTCGGATCCGCGTGTAGTTCGCCGGCGGCGATAATGTGACCCAGATAGTCGATCGGAGCAACCCCAAAAGCACATTTTGATTACTCGATGAAGAAGGAGCTAGCCTGAAGGGTTGACTGAACCTCGGTGAGGTGGCGGGTATGATCGGCCATCGAGTTGCTGTAGACCAAAATATAATAAAAAAATACGATCACAAATTTGCGGATGAACGGTTGGAAAATGCTGTTTATATCTGCCAGAAAGGTCGACAGAGCATTTGTGAGCCCAAAAGGCATAACGAGAAACTCAAAATGTCCGTCGTGGGTGCGGAAAGCAGTCCTATGAATATCATCCACATGCATGCGGATCTGATGGTATCTTGAGCGAAGATCCAACTTAGAAAAAATCTTTGTTGCGTGCAACTCATCAAACAACTCATCTGCAGTAGGGATCGGAAAATGGTCTGGCGTAGTCGCCGCATTCAGAGCGCGATAATCCACACAGAAAACAAAGGTACCATCTTTCTTGCGAACCAACAATACTGGCTACGAGAAAGGGCCAGTGCTCTACTGGATCACCCCCTGCTGGAGCATCTCACGGACCTTTTTCTCAATTTATGCCTTTTGGAAATACGGGTAGCGGTACGGCCGAACATTAATAGCTTACTGGCCAGAGAGAGGTGGATCCTATGGTCCCAGCGGCGCGACGATGGCAAGCTCGTTGGCACGGCAAACACAGATTCGAAAGCTGCCAGAGTATCGGCCAGAAGAGGATTGACAGGCAGGACTGGGGCTTTGTTCGTCACCATGGCATGGTCCAACTGGAGGACCTCGAACAGCTGAGCCTCCGGTTCCTGGGCAATTAGGGACAATTAGGGAGAATAAGGAATTGCACGAGATTCACCACGGAGGTGTGTCCTCCCCTTGTAGGCAAACCGGGCCCGAGCCAAGCTCAAACATCATCTGCAGAGTTCTGTAGTTTTTCGTCACATCACCCAAGTCCTGGAACCACTGAACCCCCAAAACAATGTTCGGCCCTTCGACCTGGAGGAGAAAGAGGTCGATATCGAAGGAGTGCCCCTGCATTACAATTGGCGTGCTTAAACTCACATAGTCGCATCACCTAGAAGCACCATTGCAAACAAATACTCGAAACGGAGTAATAACATGGACAGGAAGACATAACCTTTCTGTGACGGAGGGTTTGATAAAGTTATGCGTACTGCCCCCGTCAATCAGTATGGACAGCGAGGAATCATGTATGTGGCCGGTGATAAGAATAGAGCAGGGGTTGATCTTCGGACCGATGACAAAAATGCGAGACACATCCCATGTGATTGCCATGTTAACCCCGTCTTCATCAGGGGTCTCCTCGTCATCACTGTCTTCACCTATCAGAGCATAGAATTTCTTGGCGCAGACATGTTCCCGGGTATGTTTCTCTGGGCAATACCAGCAAAGGTTGCGAGCTGTCCTGTCGGCTCTCTTGGCAGTGGATATACGGATAACCGGGTAGTCATGCGGAGCGCCCTCCCGCTGCAGTGTCGGCGGATGGGGAACCGGCTTTGCCCCGTCCAGCGGCTTGAGACCGCATGTGTTGGTACCGGCAGACGGCTTCTGATCACGGCGCTGCCATTGTGGTTGGGCACTGGCGGTAGCCGACTGACTCGCGGCGGCATGGCAGGCTGCCAGCTGTTGGGCTAGTGCGATGGCCTCGCTCAGGGATGACGATCGTCGGGTCAACAGTTCATGTCATAGCGACGCTGCGAGTCCCGTGATAAAGAGGGAGGTCAAGGTGTTGTCGCCCACGTTCGAGACCTTGCGGACAATTGGTTCGAACTCGCCAAGGTAATCATCCAAAGATCCTGTCTGTCACAGCGAAGCGAGGCGGCCCACATAATCCTCGTAGAGTTCGGGATCGAAACGCCTCTTAATATCCAACAAAAAATCATCCCAGCCCCGGCCTCCACTATTGGATTCCCAGAATCCAAACCACTCTGTTGTTGCGTCATCCAATAGAAACTCAGTGAGATAAAGACGGTCCGCCAAGGATGTAAAGTTATGATTGTAATACTTTTGGACCTTCTTAATCCACAAATTGACCCCTTCACCACTGAAATGGGGTGGTTCAATCTTGAGTTTTGGCCATGCCTCCACGTCGAATCCTACGGGCTTGATGAGGACGGAGCGAGGCAGCGACCAACCTCACGGTTTTGATGCCATTACCGCCGCCGTTCCGTTAGGCGGTTTCTTCCCCAAATCCTCGACCGCGACCTGCAATCGGGTCACGTGATCTTCGATGCTCTTATTGAGGGACGTCTGCTACCTTTCAAACGACTCGTGAGCGAATCGGTTTGCATGGATCTTCTTTTCGTCATTGGCAAGTCTTATTTTAATGTCGTAAACCATCCGACCCACCTCGTTGAGGGTAAACTCTGTGGCGGCGTGTTTTCGGACGTCGAACCCATATCTCCAGCCATCACAAACGATGCGGCGGGGGAAGAAAATGTTAGGTTTGGTATACTAAAAAGCATGTTTCGAGCAGTTTCGAGCAAATAGAATCTTGCTTGTATACGAAAAACTCTACAATCCATTTTTAACCCGATTCAGTATTATTCGAGTAGTTTTGCACGAATAGAATCAATATATTATTACGTTGTGTTTTCTAGTGCATTTATAAGATGTTTTATAAACATTTAAATATATAAGAAGCAAACAAAGTCTAAGTCTTTTGCTTAGTAGACCGGTTGTGGGCGTCGTCCACTTTAAGATAACACGGTCAGATCTATGCAATGCTTTGCAAAAGAAAAAGAAGAATTTCACAACCTAGATAGGCTTAGACTACCTATCGTGAAAAGTTGCAATGTCAGTCCGCATATTTCTAAGCCTTACTGAAATAAGATGACATTGGTGTGATATAGCACTGAACGGATCTAACAGCAAGACGTGTCTTTATGCTATCTACTGAGAAAGACTGGGTCTTGATAAAATATTATTTCTTAATCTACATATGTTAGTATTGAGCATACGATATTGATTATGCACTGCTTTGACTTATCAAATGGTGCGGGTTTTTCGCAACCCAATAATCATGATATATTGGGTAGTGGTGATTGATATCTAGCGGTGCTAGGATTGCTATTATGTTGAAACGTGCGCGAGGTGAGTCTCGTTTGATAATGTCCTCAAGAGGAGCTCGAACAAGGTTTTATCGCTCTATGAATAATAATTAAGTGTTTCTTGCTAAGTCCACTCTTGGAATTAATAAGATGTTAATTAATTAAGTCCATAGCAGACATTAATTAATTAATGGACATTTATATCTTAAGCGCGGGAAATAAATAATAAACAAAGTGGAAACCCGGATTACTTGTAATTTCGGATTTGGATGGGGAGAGTTCAATATTACTTCTGTAGTGGCTGCTCGTAATATTCCAATATAAGTTTGTATTAAATTGTGAGTTCAATTTAATTAGTAAAAAGCTAATTGGGGGAGCCCATATCCAAAACCTTCCATAGATCCCTGTTTGGGTCCAAAAGGAACTTAATATAAATAGGAGAATAAATGAGACAGAATAATTAATTAATTCATTATGAAAAATTTCGTCCATCTCTCTCTAGAGTAGGGACGATATTTTTCTTATTTTCTCCTCCGTGAGAATTTCAGCTCCTCCTCCGTGAGGAATTTTCTGTCTTCTTTATTCGAGTCCTAGTATTTTGATAAAATCAGCCCATCCTGATATCGAGATACAATTCGGGAACCAGAGAGAAGATCCGTGGTCTAGTATTGAAGATCATCACGTGGAGAAGGCGCGAGCAATCGACGATTCTTTGGAGAATCAAAATCGGTAACCCTAAACCGTAGAAATCATGTTTAGGATTTATATTTTTCTAAGCATGAATTATTTGCGTTCTAGCATGCAATTATCTGTTTAACATGTGAATTGATTAATCGCATAATCGGTCAAATAGATCCGTATCTGATTTATTTATTTTGTACAAATCTTCCGCTGTGCAAGGGGCACCAAACCCCAACAGAGAACGTGAATGAAGCACCAATTGATAGGATGCTAGTTCCTATCTCAATCTCAGAGCACTCGTAACAATGGAATTTTGTGAACAATAGCCAAGAAACCAACTCTAATAAGAACACAAAAGATGAGAAAAAACGATTTTATTACTTTAATTCTCAATGACTCAATCTATGGGAATTCTACAATATATAGAATTCCCCATACTTGATTCGGACTTACGATTTGGGAAAAAATCAAGAATAAAACCCGAAAAGATTTGACTCAATCTTTTAAAATAAAAAGTTCTACAAATAAGGAAACAAATAAAAAACAAATCAAAATAAATCAAAACAATTCTATGTCTAATGTTGGACGTAGTCTCGATACTTTGCGGGTTTCGAGATGCATTCCTCCTTGGTCGATCCATTTTGGTCCCTCTCTTCATTGATCTGCCTCTTGCCTCCGACTCCACGTTCCTACCTTGCTCCGTTGTATCGGGCTGCCTGGGCTCATGCAGCTCCGCTTCGTCACCGGGCACATGGCCATTGATTAGGGTCGTATCAAGATTGAACCTATATAGGCTGGCTCATATAATCTAAAACTGCAAGGGCCCATTCATCACAAGTCTGTCATATTGATAGAGTAAGTTCCAAGGCTGTGTTTATCTTTATGTTTTTATACTCTTTTGGACTTCACCTCTAGGCTTTGTGCACATTAAATGTTGCCAATGGCACAATTACAGGTTACATGTTCGATCCGATTAACCTAGTGTAAGAGAGCCTGATTTCATGAGTAAAAGATTATGTGTTCCAATTACGTAGTCAACTTCAATTGAACCTAGTGTAAATATATGTAACACTTACATATTTGGATCATGAAGTCATCTAAAGAGCAATCCACATTATTTTCTTTGTGTTTAGTGGATGTATAAATTAACATATTGTCCTTCATTTGATATTCATCACAGAAGTAGTGTACATCTATCTATCTATCTATACATATATAAAAGCCGAGTTTTGGCATTATTTTAAAATATTTATAAGTTTTGTTCTCATTTTGAAATATTTATAAGTTATGAAACTAATTTAAATATTTACACTAATCATTTGTAATTAAAACCGTAACATTTACTACCAATTATGCATAAAGTTTTGCAGCAATAATAATATGACAGTTACTATTCTTTAATACAACTAATGTTGTATACATATGTAGATTAATGTTATATTTCAATAGATTTAATGAAGGATTACAACTTTCGTAAGTTATGTGCACGTTTTCTTCATTAATGTAGAATATAGCACCAACAAAGCATCAAATAAAATGATTCAGACTATATCAATTGAATACAAGGTTATATTCACTCTAATTAGTAACGTAAAAATTTATATGCACAGAAATCGTTATTGATTAATTATACTTAGAGAATTTAAAATGTCTTTAAATATTATTGGCAAAAGAAAGGTTTAAGAATTAGTATATAATTCTTTTTGTTGGACTATAAATATATGACACATGGTAGCAATTATTTCACTCACTCGCTATCTTATTCTCTATTGC
Organism: Salvia hispanica; assembly: GCF_023119035.1. Taxonomy (NCBI): domain Eukaryota; kingdom Viridiplantae; phylum Streptophyta; class Magnoliopsida; order Lamiales; family Lamiaceae; genus Salvia; species Salvia hispanica. Next base: position 14,560,440 of record NC_062966.1, read on the forward strand.
ACTGGTCACTTTTCTTACAAACTTTATTCGGCGGTTTCATCTTCCAATGAAACTTTATCCTACATTTTCTATAAGCGTGATTGAATAGTTTTGATTAACTCTCATTGTTTATGTAATTGCAGGAACTATAAGACACTTCGTCAATTATGGTGTTGGAGGCAATTGTTTATGTAAGTATAAAATTTGTAGTTTATTTTTTAGAATTGATATTTAGCTTTCATTTCAACTATAAATCTACAAATTAAAATAATGTGTCTTTTGAGATAATGAAATTTAATGTTGAATCATCAATTTGTCGATGGTGAGGAAGAAATGGGCTGAGGCATATATAGGTTGCGGCAGCCGAGATTGTAGAAGAAATGAACGAATGAGTGAAGAAGAAGATTGACAATGTGTTTATACATGGTCACAATTTCTTTTATTTATTTAATTTGTAACTATTTGAGGTTTGTGTTTAGGGTTATAAGTTTTGGCTTGGTCTTGGATATAATTTTCATGCACAATTATTGAAGCAATATACTTGTGATTCTTTCATATTAATATTAATGATTATTGTTGTGTAGTATTAATTTTTTTATTTTTATCTGAGTGTTTACGTTGTCCATTAATACTAATATAGAACTGTGATTGTTATTGTGTTAGAGATAAGAAAGTGGTTATTAGAAGCTTTGATTAATTTTACAAATAATGCAACTTTATGTACTTAAATATGTGTATAGGTTTGGTAGATTTTTAAAGTTGTTTAATTTTATGTTTGTGCTTAGGGTTATAAGTTTTGGCTTGGTCTTGGATATAATTTTCATGCACAATTATTGAAGCAATATATTTTTTTTTATCAAAACATTAGAGAGGATGTGTGACTGTATGAAAATTTAAATTTCTATTTATATGGTTGATGGTACTTGTGATTCTTTCATATTAATATTAATGATTATTGTTGTGTAGTATTAATTTTTTAATTTTTATCTGAGTGTTTAGGTTGTCCATTAATACTAATATAGAACTGTGATTGTTATTGTGTTAGAGATAAGAAAGTGGTTATTAGAAGCTTTGATTTTTCCACATTTTGTTCCAACCCATGAAGATTTAAAAAAAATTTGGCGGCTTACCCCTTTTAAAAAAAAATTTTAATCCCTTTAAAGAATAATAATTATGTTCATTTTGTTCATACATGTATCATTATTTTATTGGTGGATATTTTTAAATTATTATCATAATTTCTAAATTATTTATAAAATGTGCATGAACCCAAGAACGTGTAGTGGTTACTTTTTATTGAAGGAAAAAGGGAAATGTTTAAAAAAAATAACTCCCCCCCGTTTAAAAATTAAAATATTTTGCCTATTAATCTTTTACCCATGCAAAAAGGGGAAACCTACGTTAAAAAAAAATTTAATTTTTAACCTAAGGGGAGAATTTAAAAATTTTTAAAAGAGCCTAATTTCTTTTTTTCCCCCTTATAAATATGACATTTGATCTACCCCACATGCCCCCCACCTTATCAGTTCAAACTTCATCTTTTTGTTCTTCCCATGAAGAAGGTTGGGATACCGAATTTCCTTTTCTCAATGATCTAAAACCCTTTTGATTCGATTACCCGGGTTGGCTTCCACCCCCCATGAAGTTACCGCTCCTGGAGCCAAAAAACCAATGTCGTGAGTTTATGTTTTTTCGTTATGTTTTTTTTTAAATGTTTCCCCTCGTTTTTAAATGGGGTATTATTTAAATTTTTCCTTTTAAAAATGACCCCCAAATTTTTTGGGAAAATTACCCTAATTAGTATTTTTTTGGGCTTATAAATATTTTTGGTTTTTTTAAAAATTTAAACCCTAACAAACAAAAATAATGAAAAACCCTTTTTTATGTATAAACGGGAAAGCAGGGGGGGATTGATAAGGGAGAATTTACCCCGGAGGAATGGATATGTGACCCAAAGTTTGGGTTTGGGAGGTGGAAAAGGAGGCTAACAAAACTATATTTGCAACCAAAAGTTTCCTTTTGGGATCCCAGAAAAAGGGGACAACCCGAAACTATATTTAAATTGTTTATCTCTCTTATCTCCTTTTTCAATGGAAGGGGGAAAAGGGAGAGAGATAAATTAGAAATGAGGAGCTTCATGCATTTGTTGTGGTGGGGGGGTGCTATTTTTTTTTTTTTTTATTATTTTTTTTTTTTTTGTTTTTTTTGTTTTAGTTGTCCTTAATTTTTTTGTACATAAAAAATATTAATATTATTGGCACATGTACTGGGATTATTTTGGGGAGGGAACAATTTTTTATTTATTAATAATTTAAAAAAAATATAAAAAATATATATTTTAAAACATATAAAAAGGAATATTGGGAAAATTAAAAAATAATGTCTTTTATTAATTTAAATGCATATTATAACAATAAAACTATATAATTTTTATGCCCTTGATATTTATAAAAATTTAGCTTTTTTATAGTATTAGAAATTGTGGTTTTTTTTTATGAAATTTTTAAAATTTAATAATATATTTAATATTTTTTTAATTTTAAAGTTAGTGAAATTTGTATTCAATTTTAGTATATTTAATATAAAAAATGCAATTAATAATAAACAAATTGTGTTAAATTATTTATTTTATAAGTTTTTTAAAAGGAGATATTCAGGGACTTGAAAGAATTATTAAGGAGGTAGCTTAACCGTTTTAAAATAAATATGATATCTAAAAACGATAAAAATTAGATGCACAAAAATTTAAAAAAAAATAATTTTTTGATTAAAATTAATATTATTTAAAAAAATTTCATTTTTTAAATTTTGGGAAATTTATGAGATTAATTAAAATATTTATTTAAATAATTAAATGCATAATCATAATAATGTAAATGGAATAATGGTATTTAAATATATAAAAAAATTTTAGTACTACATTTTTTTTCCTATTTCAAGAAAGATTGATTTGAGTAAAAAAAAAAGTGAACTAAAAAGCGTTGATTTTCCCTTTTGTGGCACAATCTTTTTTCATTGTTCTCTAAGTTTTTACTTAGTTACGTTAATTGTAAAATTATAAGTTAAAATTATATTAAATTTATATGAATAAAATATAAATAATTTAATTTAATTTTGCTCTAATAAATAATATCATTGGGTGAATAGGGGTGCTTAAATGAATCCAAGCAAGATTTTTTTGGGTTTTTCGTTCAAGCCCCCATTGTAAGGCACTTTTTTTGATATGAGTATATAATAATTTTACCCAAATTTGGGGGTTTAAAAAAAACCCTTTCCACGGTTTGGATTGGGAAGTAAGGGCCCTTTTTTAAAAAATGGGAAAATATTGAATACGATTTAAACCTAAAAAATAGATAAGTGATCCTGTAAAAATTAAGGGGGAAGAAATTTTTTTGATAATGGGGTCATTTTTTATCAGTTTTAAATTTTATTTTAAAGTTAAGGGTTTAGGATTTAGATTTCAAGGTTTTTGGGGTTTTTTGTGTATATGGTCACTATATTGGGGGGTGAAATGGCCGACTAGAAAGTGTCTCCCCCGGGAATTTTTAAATTATAGCTTTTGATAAATAATATCTTAAACCATTGGGGGAAGTGGTAATTATTATATTACTTAGGTTTTTTTTTTTTGTGTGATGTAAATTTGCTTTTTTTATTCCCGGTTGGGGTTATTTTTTTTAAAAATAATGTACAAAATTATTTTTTACGTATTTATATTTGAGTTGAATCTCAAAGATACATTAAAAAAATTAAAAAATTTTTGGGGGTTTTTAAAAAAATGTGTTGACATTTAAAATTTTTGGGAAATTTTTAAAAGAATGCTTAAAAAAAAAGCAAGCAAGATTTTTTTTTTTACCACATAAACCCCCTTTAAAACACTTTCTTTTATTAGTGTTTTTGGTTTTTCCCCAAGATTTAAAAAAAATCTATTATCGGGGGTTAAGAAGTGGCCGGAGGGTAATGGGTATATTGAATACGGGTCTAAAACCCCCAAAAAAAAAAGTGATCAACAAAGTAAAATTGAACCCGTAAGAGGAGAATTTTATTAAAATTTGGATCATTTGTTGGGCATGATGAGTATTTCATATTTGAAGAGAATAAAGTGGACCGTGCATAGTTAATTTGTTATTAATGTTATCATGTAAATTAATTTAAAATCTTAAATCAATGTTTAAAATACCTTAGTCCGTGCATAGTACGTGTCCGATATCTTCGGTACGGAATAGTAAGCGCATTCTTTTATGATTGGGGGGGATGCGTGCCGGGGTGGTGTGCGGGATAGTTCCCCGCTGCCCCAAGCTCGTCTCCTTCATGTCCGGGGGTGGGTGTAAATGGTGGGACGGGTGCGGGGGCGTGTCGTGTGGGAGACTTCTTGTCATCCCCGGCGCCCCCTGCTCGTCTGCTCCATGTCGATCGGTGTATTGGGGGGACGGGTGCAAGGGCGTGCGTGCGGGAGACATGTTGTCATACCCGGCACCCCAGGGGCGTGCGTGCGGGAGACATCTTGTCATCCCCGGCGTCCCCGGGTGTGTTGTGCGGGAGGCATCGTGTCATCCCCGGCGCCCCTCGCTCGTTTGAAATTTTTTTTTGCCATTTCTTTTGTGGAGAGAATGATTTTATATATTTAGACTTGCCATTTCTTTTTATTTAGTAGCTTATTTGAATCTATTATGAACCCAAAACATATTTTTATTTCTTCTTGAGCCCATTTTTATCTGAAACCCAATGATCACCCGAAGAGAATGAAAACCGCTGCAATGCTGAAAAATAGGAACAAATCAGCCTAGATTACTTCTTTTGTTCATAAATCCAAATAAACTCCAAACCAACCGTGTAATCTTCACAAATTAGTTTCCACATTTTTAGGCACGATATATGGTGGTGGAGAGTCACGATATATGCAGTTAAGTGAAATTCATTATACAGATACACCTAAACCCAAAACCATATCTGAGAAAATAAGTAGAGGAGACACCGAGAAGGAGAAGAGAGTTTTGGCAGTCAGACGAAGTGATTCACGGAGATGCAGCGACGCTAAGTCGAGATTGTTTAGCGAGTCGTGGAGAGAGCGTATAGCAGCAACAGCGGCGGCACCGACGCTCGCCACAATGATGGCGGCAACAGCGAGTCCTTGGAGTTGTGTCACGGCTCGGGTGCGACGGCGGAGAGCGACTCCAGCAGCGGCTGATCAGGACTGCGGCGGAGGAAAGAGAGAGAGCAATCGCGACTGCTGGTTGTTCCATGATTATGAAGGAAGGTGAAAGAGAGTTTGAGAGAGAGCTTTGAAGATGTTGTGAGGGAGAGTTGTAGAAAGGTTTGGTAAATGAAACGAGCTAAGAAAAGAGGAATTGGAGCTCTCTGATTTTGTGAGTCCACAGATCACGTAAGGTGAGAAATGTTTTGAAGTTTGGACCTTGTTTTATTTAAATGTTTTATGCAATGTGATTAATTTGTAGATTTGGATTGGGCCTATTATTTTTAGTAAAGGAGAAGGATTGGAGTTAACCCAGGCTTTGGGCCGGAGTATATTAAATCAATGGATGACTTCACGCATGCTGTCTCGGGCATTTTCAAAGTTAAAACTCTGAGGGTACTCAATGGTGGCATGATAAATACTTTTTATAAAATGTTTTCGGCATGAGTCCACTGAGTGCATCAAGTACTCAACCCTGCATGTGTTAAAAATGTGCAGGTTGAGCTGTGACGAGCGCGGTAGATGTTGAGCAGAGCTGGTGAAGATTTGTGTTTGCTTTTAAATGTTCCGAATATATTATGTCTTCATACATATATTATTCTTCTCTCGAATGCTTCCGCTGAATGTTGCTTTCTTTTGAGTTCATGTATTGATGAGATGTAATTCCTTTGAATTGTCAATTGTTGGGATAGTACTCTGATTTCTATTCGAACTATTCCAATTATTTCGAGCTATGGTCTGAGTTTCGTTATTTTCCCATTTCTTTCCCGCTTCTTTAACCCTCCTCTGGCCGTGATTTACCGTGTTTTCTATTCTTAGAAAATGCGGACGTGGCAAGAATAAGGATTATGGTAGGAGATGGTCCTATCTCAAAATTGATAAATAAAGTATTTTATTAAAAAAACAAATTGAAGTCGGATTGAATTACAATTAAGATGTTGTTCGTACTATGACTCATTATCATATGATTATTTATCTAGAATTAAATTGTGAGATTCAATCTATTGAGCCAAACATATACCACCTTTGTCCCGCATTAGGAGTCATATTTGTTTCCTGTACTCTTTATAAAATAATATAGAGAATACATCTGCATTATTTTTTCTCTTACTTTACTATTTCTCAATTTTAATTATTTATTACTCCCATCATTTTTATAAAAGAATGCAGAAAAACAAATATGAGTCCTAGGGATGGAGGTAGTATAATATACATATGAATTATAATTTTCAAATCAAATAGAGTAAAATGACTGGAAAACTAACAAAAAAAAAATAGAGAAAGAGAGACAGACCAATGTTCTGTAAAACCAGTGTGTACAAATTACAATTAGCAAACATCAAAAAAAGTGAAAGTTGGAGTACTAGTTTTAAAATGGGGGGCTTCACTTACTTCTCCGTCTCAAATTTCACCATATTTTATATATACACTCCTGTCCCTACTATTCATAATCAATTAGTACTTCAATAATCAATTAAGTACTACTTTAAAACCTTGGAAATGCGGCTGCATTTATCACACACCATCTCCATCCCACCAAACTAATATCATAAAAAAAGACATGATACCATTATGATAGTAATCATAGTTTCGATTAGTTAATTTACATATATTGGGTGTTTGGTAGATTAAGATAATTGTGAGTTATCTTATTGTAGTGTTTGGTACAATAAGTCACAAGTAAGGATTAAAATTATGATTGTCAAAATTATCCTCATTAGTTTAAGTTAATTACTAAACTATCATCATTTTACCCTAATTATTCCTATAAAATCGTTTTGTTTAAAATTAACATCTTTTCAAGCTAAACTCCTTACAAAAATTAGCATCTTTATATCAAAAAACTTATATTTATTTTGGTATTCTATTTTTGTGAGCATTAATAATTTTGGACAAATTTTATGAATAATCAATTATTATTTTGGACAAATTCTATATGAAAATATTTTATCAAGTACCAAATTTTATATGTTCAATTTTTTTGAAGTTTAAAGCGTTTGTGGATTGAACAACATCGTATATTTATGTTCAAAACAAAAGCAATTGCCTTCAAGTATTACGTAATTATAAGTATAATATAATATAATGTAAATAAAGTAATATAATGAGAATATAATACGATTTAATGTAAAGTAATATAACGAGAACATAAAGTAATATAACGAGAATATTATAATATAATATAATGTAAATAAAATAACAAAGTAATATAATTAGAACAACAAATTGACATCAACAAAATTCTTAATATGATTTAATAGGAAAATGACGTCCTTCAATACAACAACTAAGTAAAATTGATGGGTTAGAAATTTTGATGGGTAAAATTGTATTTTGCTAACTTAACTAGGCTTCCATGATAAATAACATAGGATTTTGGGTAGTTACAAATATGACTAAAACATAAGATTTTCAGTGGGCTTTGTGCGGGCCGGAAATAAAACACGGGCTACTATGTTTGGTAACATAACTACCAAACACACAAATAAACCCAGATTAATCTCTTATCTAGGCGAAACATAGCTACCAAACGGTCCCTAATTGTTTTATAAAATTGTAATTGAAACGAACTCAATGTTTTTATAAAAGGAATAGAATAATTTAGTATGACTATACCATATCCATTGACCACTAATCAAATGGAGTATATTATCTCTATAAAAGTACCAATTTGTATTTATTTAACTAATTTAATCATGGTTGCACAGAATAAATTGCCTCGGAGATAATGCATTACATTGCATAAACACTAGCTAGCTAAGGCCTAAGGTTTTGAAAACAAAAAAACGAAGTAAAATTACGGTTTCACAGGAGTGATATGAAGCGCAACTAATGAGGCGTAAAATCCATCTTTGATGTTAATCAAACTCTGATGCTTCCCTTTCTCCACAATCACTCCGTTGTTGACAACCGCTATCAAATCTGCCGTCTTGATCGTGGACAGCCGATGCGCCACAATCACCGTCGTCCGGTTCACCATCGCCTGATCGAGCGCGTCCTGCACCACTCTCTCTGACTCTGCGTCTAGCGCGCTCGTCGCCTCATCCAGCAGCAGAATCTTCGGGCTCTTCACGATGGCCCGCGCAATCGCCACACGCTGCTTCTGCCCCCCCGACAGCTGCACCCCGCGCTCCCCCACAACCGTGTCGTACCCCTGTTGCAGCCCGCTTATGAATTTGTGCGCATTCGCCTGCTCCGCTGCCGCGATGATTTCTGCCTCCGTCGCCTCCCCTTCCTTCCCGTAGGCTATGTTGGCGCGGATCGTGTCGTTGAAGAGCACCGGCTCTTGGTTCACCAGCCCCATCTGCTGCCTCAGCCATTTCAGCTGGAATTTTTGGATCTCGACGCCGTCTAGGGTTATGCGCCCTGAATCTGGATCGTAGAATCTCTGTAACAGTGATATCACCGTTGATTTGCCGCTCCCGCTCTCTCCAACCAGAGCTACTGTCTGCAAATTGAGTATTGATAATCAACAATTCCGTCAATTAAATCTACTTTTACCTAATCGTAATGTATATACCTTTTGGCCATGAATCGTTAAGGAGAGGTCTCTGAAGATCTGCACATCGGGTCGGGTCGGATACTTGAAGCTCACATGTTTGAGCTCGATCTCTCCCTTTACACTCTCTAATTTGATTCCAGATTCATCACTGGGATTAATCTTCGATTCCCGGTCGAGAATGGTGAATATTGATGCTGCTGCAACCTTGGCTTTGCTTGAATCCGGTGCGAAAGAGCTGGATTGAGAGATTGCTAGTGCCGCCATGGTTAGTGCAAAGAAAACCTGCAACATTTAATTAGTTAGGGTTAGAGGATTGAATGAAAGAATGAATGATTGGCTGGTAATGGTGGTGATTACCCGAAATACATCAGAGAAAGTGATTTTGCCATCTTCAACGAGTCGAGCTCCAGCATAAAAGCTGGTAGCGTAAACCAGAAAGAGAAGGGCAAAGGATATCCCAAAACCAACTCCACTAATCAACCCCTGCTTAATCCCACTGCTCACAGGCCCTTCACATTTCTTCCTATACATGTCCATTACCTTCTCCTCCGCACAAAAGGAAGCAACCGTCCTTATACTCCCCACTGCGTCATTCGCCACCTGGCTCGCCTCCTCGTACATCGCCTTAGCATCTGCGCTAAACCCTTTCATGAACTTGAGCTGCACATATCCATTCGCTCCAATCAAAGGCAGCATCACCAGGATGATCAGAGCCAATTGCCAGCTAGCTTGGAAAGCAATGGCTAACCCAGCAACCAATGATGACAAATCTTGAACCATCTGGGCAAGCGCGTCGCCAACGAGAGCTCTAACGGTAGCAGCATCAGCAGACAGCCTCGCTCCGATGATCCCACTTGAGTGCTCTCCCTCATCGAACCACCCCACCTCCATATTCACCACCTTCTCGAAGCACATCAGCCTAATCCTTCTGATCAGCTTGTTTCCCGCCACGCCAAAGAGATACGTCCTCGCTGGATATGCTATCAGAGACACCACCCCGAGCACCATGAATATGATGGCCCAAAACTTTGTGTCTTTGCGCAACTCACTTGGGGGCTCGAAGAAGGATTCGATCACGCTAGATATTAGTATGCCGAAGATTGGCAATATAGAGCCATTTATTATGGCGAAGACGGCTCCTGCTATGAGCACTGGTGTTTCTGGCTTGTTGAGATTGGCAAGGCGGCGGAGAGGGACCTTCGGAGGCATTTCAGATGATTCGTGATCTGATTTCTCTAGTGCAGATTCAGAGACGTTTAGTGTTGTTGCAGGTAGGCCAATTGTGAATGGCAATGAGTGGTGACGGCTGCTAGATGAGCCCCGACTCATGGAACGTGTGAGTGACATCCTTCGACTTGACTGCGATCTCTCCAAATCCACACTTGTTTCTGATCTTTCTTTGCCTTTGACATGCTCTGATGTGTCTCTGTTTACTTCCTGCAGGCGTATGAGCTAGAAATTCTGAAATTGAAACCACCTAACCCAGAAACCGCCAAGTTTTGGGCCAATAATTTGATTGTTGGGCTTTCTTTTACTTTTAGATTGTTTGGTTATGAACGAACATATTATAAGTAGATGATCAGATTTTTTCACAATAGAATAATTAAACATAAATCAAAATTTTAAGATTTTTAACCAATTTTTCAAAATTGCAAAAAGAACAAGAATTTGACTAACTTCTTTCTTGCAATTTTCCGCTTAAATTATCGTCTAAAACTGACGTGGGAGCTAACACGTAAATTAATATCGTGAAACATGAAGTTTTTAAATAGTGTAAAATTGGTGAGGGTTAATTGTCAAAAATGAAAGAAGACTACTTTTATAAATGAGCTAAAATTAAATAATAGAACTAGTAAATTATAATTGATAAAAGGATGGAACATAAATTATTGAGTAAAAGCCAAAATTGGTGTTGAACATTTGATCATTTTGCGATTTTGATCATAAACTTTATCTTTTGAATTTTTTGGTCCTGAATATTTCAAATCGGATCACAATTGATCCTAGACTAACTGTTCCGTTAAAACCTAATGGTCAACGGGTTTAATCCCAATTTTGACCAAATTAGACTTTTAATTATGATTTTTTACTCCTAATTAATTCCTTAATTATTTTAGTGTATTTATTTAAAATTAGAAATATATATTATTGCCAATCCTCACTCATTTCATTTCATTTGTAGGAAAGCTGAAAGTAGAATTAAATCTCTCACGTGACTATAGAAGAGGTAAACAAAACCAGAAATTTAAAAAAAAAAAAAAAAAAAAATTGATTTTTGCATCAAACAAAAGAAGTGATTTTTCACAACAAGAGAGGGAGAGGGAAAGGGGGGCACATCACAACACATGGAGCAAAACTGAACACAAATAAAGAAATGATCTTCTTTTCATGTTTTCCTATTGCATCCAACAAAACTCACAAGCACAGAGCCCTATAGACCTCAAAAACATTGTCCATGAAAAGCAACTGTAAAATATGATATGTTAATTTCAGGAGAAAGCATGCCTCAACTTCATATTGTATTTTCTGTTATGGCCTCATTTGGATGTTATTTGATGGACCTGCAAAACACATGATTCATCCAATAATGTCACCCCATGTTTCTTTTGCAAATACCAGCTCCATGTAACATCATTATACAGATAAATGTTCAACATTTATTCTTACAGATAATTTAATTGTGATCCTATCTTTGAGCGTGGTGGATTCTTTGTTACTTGCGTAACGTTTTACTATTATGTTAATTGTTTTAATAAAGTTTATTGCAAAATTATGTTGGATGTGAAAGCACAATGGGGATAAATACCAAAAGAAGTGGACTTTAACAGCTCCTTATAACAAAAATGAGAAATTATTACGAAACAATTCATAATTGAAATATTTTAGGAAATAAAAGCCCATACGAGTCGAAACAGAGATGAAAACAGTCCAGGCTAGAAAAAGTTTCTTTTAAAGACCTAGGAATAAGCCCACGACTAATATATTAGGCTTAGTTGTTTGACCAAACTTTTTAAGAAACTACCTCAAACCTATCAATTCTAAAAACTCAAACCTTGTTATGAGAAAACTAAAAAATTAATCTGAATTTGGACTTCATTGTGATTTTTAGTCCAAACTAAAATAATTACAATTTACATTTAGAATATGATGTGTATTAATTCTCATTATTCACTAATTAACATGTGTCATAATTTTCAAACAATTTAAGTGGTTTACATCTTTTAGGTAACTGAATATGGAAAATTCACCTTCAAATATCTAAACTACAAAAAAATCAAAGTATATTACTATATTTGTAATAAAGTGAAAATTCGAACTATTCCAATAATTTAAAAAATCAGAATTAAAAGTGTAATTTGATCAAAATTGAGATTAAATCCGTTAACAGTTAGTTTTTAACGGAACAGTTAGTCCAGGACCAATTGTGATCCAATTTGAAATGTTCAAGACCAAAAAATCCAAAAGATAAAATTTAGAACAAAAATCGTAAAAGGACCACATGTACGGGACCAATTTTGGCCTTTAAACTAAATTATTACTCCCTCCGTCCAACAAAAGATGTCACACTTTCCTTTTTAGTTTGTTCCACAAAAGATGTCACATTTCCATTTTTGGAAAAAGTTCTCTCTCACATTAATATAAAAATTATATATTCTCTCTCCATCTACACACAAAACAAAACCTCATAAAATCTCGTGTCATCCCACAAATATGACATCTTTTGTGGAACGGAGGGGGTACAACAATGGCAAATTCTATAAATTTCGCCGACATAATCTTGATAGGATGTTTGTGCTACCAAAATCAAATTTGAATTCACATAAAATTTTAGTAGCTTAAGCTTAAAAAAGACAAAGTTTAGGAAGTAAAAAAGAGGTTTACCGCGGCTGCTACTGAATTGAATTCGTACAAGAGGTGAAAGATTATTGTATGTATGTATTGATATTTATTATTGTAATTTAGGAAAATTGTAATAACGTTTTTGGAAGGAAACCGATAGAAAGTTTAGGAGATTCTAATTTTATTCTTTATTCATTATTTCTTACCAAAGTATTATACATATAGAGTGATATAGATACAAATATATGAAAATAAAAAATCAAATGAAATCCTACCAAAAATAAATAATAAAGTGACGGCCAAAGAAGAAATTTATACATAGAATTAGGATAATGGAGTAATAACAAAAATATGAGTTTCAAATAAAATTATTATTCTAATCATATTTGTAACATAGGCACCAAATAATTAGAACAATAAAACAATAAAGAAGGGAAAAGAAAGGTCCAATCAAACATGCCCACTTTTACTGACTAGTTTTCTTTAATATTTAAGTTTGCAAGAATTTCTTTTGGGAGTTAATGAAAGTGTTGCCTCCTTCATTGTCTAATTAATTGTTTGTGTTGAACGTGTATATATAATACATATGATTGTAATTAACTTGAAAACATATGGTTCGAGTAAGAATTTGAATTGAAATCAAATCCCCCTTACATTTTTTTCCTATTATGTTAGTATTATTGTAGTCATATTTGCCCATAATTAAGGAAATAAGAATCGCAGATACGAAAACGAAAATTAAATTGTAAAGAATAGAGATATAAAAGAGAATGGATTTTATTTCTCTATTTTATGAATCTCACCTTTTCGTGTATTTATAATGTAAGTAAAGATTCTTATTCCATATAATAATTAAGAATAAGGGATATTTGAAATTTCTACATGTAATAACAAGTCTAGAAAGTTCACATATACTTGAGGACATTGTTCCAAGTTTGCCTCCACACCTAATGGGCTTTTAAACCCTAATCGCACATTTTTTTTTCTATGATTATTAAACAGTAAAAAATAAATGCAAATTGTAAGAAATTGTAGGATTTTGAAACATTATTGTGCTCTAAAAGAAACATGGAAGATGAAGATAACAAAAGAAGTACGAGCTGAAAAATGAGCAACAAATATTTTCTAGATAGTGAAAATAATTGATTATGTAAATCCAATGTCTTTAGTGTCCTCAATTTTTTTTTTCATAGTTGTCTTTGATACTAAAAAAAGGTAATAATCCAAAAATCTAGAAATATAATAAATAATACCTAAAAATTTAAATAAATACAAAAAAAAAATACAAACCAACAATACAATAATATTCATATATGGATAACAGTGATGCCAAGTGTAGTAGGTCGGACTAGTTTATGTTAATAATTTTTTAACACAAAAATAGGTGTTCTAACTTTAGCAATTTTTTTAAAAAAATTGAGTTTTAAAATTGAATTCCATTTTTCCTTTTTTTGGCTAAAAAATATTCAATGGAATTTCCAATACTAATTGATCTTGTTGTGACTTTTTGGTTTATAATGGAACAACTAATAAATTATTCACAAACAGGTTAAAATTGTATGTTAAATGAATTGTTACATAAATTTGTTATAAAGTTAAATTTCTATCATATGAAATGATATTGTATTTGTATAAGTTCTTTAGGAAATTAAAATCAAACTTATCATGTCCTACTCATTGTAGTTAGTTCATCAAAAATGGATTGGAGAAATAATTGTAGATTCAAAGTATCACAGCTTATACATTTTATATACTTCAGAAAACAGAGCTGGCAAATCTAACACTATTTAAATCTAAAAATTACTCGATGTTTCAAATCATTTAATTTTAATTCAAAATTAATTCAATTAAATTTATTAGTATATTAAATTATAAAAAATAAAAAAGAATTATAATCTAGTTTCCAGTTAGGAACCGATCGGTTCCGGTTCCGAACCAGAACCTATTTTATTTAAAAAGTTAGAACCGATACCGAAACCGGTTTTTTCGGTTCCGATTCCTCAATTAACCGGTCGGTTCTGGTTCCGATTCTAGTTAACCGAGAACCGGGGGACCGTTTAAGCACCCATACAAACAACCATGACATGTATGTGATCACTTGAGTTATTGTTTGATTTAGGAGCCTTTAAATATTGCATTCTTTTTTCTGTGTTTAATTTGGTGTTATATGGGCTTTTATATCATACAAATTGTCCAAAATCATTAGACAAACCAATTGTAAGAAATTGAAGGGCTAGGACTTAAATTAGAGGAGTGTTGTGCTCTAATATTCACACAAGAAATCGAAACATTTTTGTATTCTAAACATGGAAGATTAAAATGTATGGTAAAGAATTGAAAATGTTAAAATACATGTTGCAGGGCCTTGCTTCTTGTTTAAAATGGCTCAATGTCAAAAGCCCAAGCCCAAGCCCAAGTAGTTTTATAACCATTCTTTAAAATGATAATTATTCAAGCCTTCAAATCTGTTAAACACAACGAAATATTTCCACATGACTCACTCTGCATACAGTGAGCTCATTAGCCTTCTTCTCCATCTTCACAATCTCCCCAATCTCCGCATACAAATTACTCCCTCCGTCCGTAAGAGTCCCATTCATGGGCGACACAAATTTTAAGAAATGTTAAGAAAGTGGGTGGAAAAAAGTTAGTGGAATAGGGATCCCACTTATATATATTAGTTTTAAATGAAATGGGAGTGGAATGAGTTAGTGGAAGGTGGGACCCTATTACCATTTATGGTAAAAGTGAACTGGGACTCTTATTCGCGAACGGACTAAAATGGAAAAACGGGACTCTTATTCGCGGATGGAGGGAATACAATCTAAGGCTTCATTGATCTCACCTGTTTGTGAATAGCCAGTGATAAGCATCGTATATATACTACTCCCTCCGTCCCGCTTAAGATGATACGTTTTTCTTTTTTGTTTGTCCCAACTAAGATGACACATTTCTTGTTTTGGTAACTTTCTCTCTCCAATTAATATACTCAGCCACTTTTTCTCACTCCTGTTAAAATATTCATCTTTCGTTATCTCTCTACTTTAATACTTACATCCACCTTCTCTCTCCAATTAAACACTTTAACCAATAATTTCTAAAATCCCGTGCCGGCTAAGCAATGTGTCATCTTAGCCGTAACGGATGGGTATATTAGATGTCATATCCTGTTCAGTCATTTCACCGAACACTTTGCGTGCACTCTCCATATCAGTACCAACGACGGACGGAGGTGGACCCCACCATCGATCCAACGGAAATCCCTTTCCTTTCGGTAGGTGAATGCATTTTATTTTACACAAATAGCAAGTCTTCCACTAATACCAAAGTCTTCTGTGACTCACTCACAACCACAATCCTATCACTTTCCTCCCCTTCTCTCACATCTCTAAAATACCAAATCGAGCTCCGGCCATCGCCCAGTAATGGCAGCTTATGCCGCTCTTGCTTCCCTTGCTCAAACTACAACTCTTTATGCAGAGCATGCCAAGTCTCAGTTCTCTATGGATGCAAAACAAAAACTTGGATCCATTCACGACTATGCAATCATGTTGCTTACCTTACTCGAAGATTATTCAGAGAGATCCAGCCGTTGGGAGGGCAAGCTGAGGGATTTAGCTCATGAAGCTGAAGACATTATCGAACAGTATATGTCCCAGCTGCCGTATAACAGATGGATTAAGCCATCAGATCGGAAATTTGAAGACCAGCTGAGTAATGTGACTCAAAAATTAGGTTTCATGGCTGGAGATCTGATGGAAAATCGACCTGCTCACTCTCCTCTTGATGTCTCATCATCATCATCATCATCATCATCAAGAGCTGCATTTGCTGGAAAAAGTAAGGTCGATTGGTTTAGATGGCGATGTGATAGCGGTGAAGGAGCGACTGTGTGGGATGTCATCAAAACGACAAGTCATCCCCATACTGGGAATGGGTGGTATTGGTAAGACCACTCTGGCTAAAACTCTTTACAACGATTCAGTTATCATAGTAGTCATTTTGATATTCGTGTTTGGATCACAATATCACAAGATTTCAATTGGCCTAAAGTCCTTTTAGGTGTTCTAGATTCAATTAACTTGATGGAACAACAATTGTGCTTAGATGATAAAGATTCAAAGGAATTTGGGGAAGAGCAAATGTAGGGGTAGTAGGGGTAGAGAGGAGACAGCTGATTTTACAAAAGTGTACAAAAAGTTAAAGGGCAGGAGATATTTGATTGTAATGGATGATGTTTGGAGCTCAAAGATTTGGGATGATGTGAGGAACATATTACCGGATGATAATAATGGAAGTCGAATCGTGTTAACCACAAGGTTACCGGATGTAGCTGTTTATCCGGACTCCACTTGTGCTCCTCATGAGATGAGGTTCATGAACGGTTCTGAAAGTTGGGATTTGCTTAAGGGAAGGGTGTTTGCAAACAGCGATTGTCCACCTGAATTGGAAGATGTTGGGAAAAAGATTGCGAGAAGTTGTGGGGGACTACCCCTTGCTGTTGTCTTGGTTGCTGGAATCTTGTCTGAAGTTAACAATGATCCTTCT
>NC_062966.1:14577599-14604976 GCF_023119035.1 Salvia hispanica
CTGTGACAGAGTTCTAGCGAGTTAGATCCACTTAGTAGACACTACAGTTAGCTTCCTTTAAAACGGCACTGTTAATTGAGAGTGAGGACTTTTCAAGGGTCTTGGGAGCTTTTTGGAGTTACGTGTTAGGATTGACAACCCTAATGTTAGTAATCAACGTTTGTATCGCATGAGCATAAGCTAGGTGACTCGTCCTTTCAAAGTATTAACTGTGCTAGGGTATTGTAGTTTGGAATTTGTATAACCATAAAGCGAAAGCACATCCCTGGAATTCTCCTTATCTCTATACTTTTCTCTCCGTGATTTGCTTGTTTTTAGTTGTTTACTGTTTTTAATATTTACTGTTTTCAAAAAGTTTCCAATAATTCTTGTTTCTCCAGATAGTAATTGAGTTCTAGTAGAAGATAGACACTTTGTGTACATCTTCCCCGTGTTCGATACCCGGTACTAACCTTTTGCTATATTATACCTACTCTGTATACTTGCAGGTATTTATAGTGCAAATAAAAAGTGCATCAAGGTTCTATAATTCTTACTTCTCAAAAGAGCAGCGGAATAAGTCCTTACTAAACGACTTCGTGTATGAAGACACGAACCGTTGGGAGATCAACTTGATTTTTTTAACAACATCGACTCCGATCATTACTCCATCCTCTTGACGTTCAACCTGCACATTTATAAATACATGCAGGGCTGAGTACAGGAGTACTTAGTGAACACGTGCCGAAAACAAAACATACAATATATAGTTGTCATCCATCTACAGTATCGCACGGGGGTTTTTCTTAAAAGGCCCGAGCTTACTAAGTTCTTTTGTAAGCTAAAAGTTCGACTGTAGACTAGGTTCTTTCATAAATCCTCACTCATCATTCATCATTCATCGTTCATCATTCATCATTCATCATTCATCATTCATCATTCATCGTTCATCGTTCATCATTCATCATTCATTCCAGTCAAGTGTCGCTCCAACGGTCACCCATCATTCCATGACAATCAAATGACAATCCATTCCATGACATTCATAAAAAAAAACAAAACATTTATGGCATGACAACAATTTGAAAAGAATCATAGCTCCATTTTGAGAAAAGATGATTTTTCATAATTTCGCAAGTATTTGATTTATATCCACACTAGTGTGCTGGATAAAGAAAGCCCACCTGATATGCTTATTCTTCAATTCGATTATTCGCTTTGACCTCACTTGCCCTTGAGCAATTTATCCTTTGAAAATAAATAGCTTAGCACGCTAATTAGTACTTGAACTATTTCTCTTTAGAAAGAATGCATGTACCCTATGGTATAGCACCTATATCCTTATTCTTGTCTTACATGATTTTTCTTAGTCCTACCTCGACTTCATTACTTTGTAGAATTTATTAATTCACATTACTAAGTTCGGAGGAGTTCCATTATCTTTAAAATAATTACTTGAGCACTGGATTCTTGGAAAATCCCTTCTTAAATCTTTTCTTTAAATTTTTCTTAAGGCCGCCCATGGCGTCGCGGGGCAACGCCGGTCGGCCCATTCGCTTCTCTAACTTTAATATTTTCCGTCTTCGAAATTTTAATAAACTATTCGGGAATTAATTCATCAAGCTCCAAATCGAATCTTAAATTAATCCCAGCTTCTCATAATTAATTCTCGGCCCAAATCATGGATTACTTACTGGCCCAACTTAAAGTAGCCCATCATAAAAATCACTCTTAATTAATTCAAATGGGACTTAGCCCAATAATTAAACTGGTCCATCAACTTTCTTTGCCTTAGGCCCAAAGCTATGACCCACTTCCTCATTTCCCCCATCGTGACTTTCCCCCTAATTTCACATTCTTAAATCCCTAATTTAGAAAACACAGCAGCGGCTTCTTCCCTCTTCTTTTCTCGGCGATTCGCCGTACAATTGGCTCGCCGGAGATTCGCCGGCTTCGTCTCCTCCATCTCAACTCTCGGTCACCGCACTGACCTCTTCTCTTTGGCGGTGGAGTCATGGCGGAGCGAATTCACCGGTGGGGCTGAGGCGTCGCCTCGGTGCTCGCGGTCTCGCCGCCCTCGTCCCGCTGCGTCGATCGGTCAGCCGGTCCTCAAGGCGGAGCCGCCGTGCAGGGGTGCACGTGGCTGTCACGCCGCTTTGTTCTTTCCGTTGAGTTCCCCGAAGAGCAGCGGCTCTGGCCCACTCTCGACCTTCCTTTGACGGCGTCAACGCTGTCTCCGTCTCACACTGCTGCTCCAGCAGCGCCTCCTCCGCCGTCGGCCTCCATCGCTGCTGCCAGCGCCCGACATCAGCTCTATGCGTCGAGTCCTCCGTCGCCGAAGGCCTAAAAGCTAAGTCCCTTTCCCCCTTTCTTTTTTTCCTTTAATTATTACTTAACTTTTCGGAGTTCTCGATCGATTATTGCTTTCATTACTTGGGGTGATCAAAGGTGACAATTTCTAGGTTCTTCTAAGTTCATGCCATGCAAAAACTGATACTACTTCTATGACCCTAAGTTCTTGTCCAACATGATATCCTATTATGATGCAAAGTATGGGGTTGTGAGGTTTTTACCTCAGTTTGGTGAATCCTCGTTTTGCCCTCTTGCTGCCGTCCGTTTCTCCCTCCGCCCGTCGCACTCCACGCCTGAGAAACTTGGGGGCCGAAAGAGTGTGAGGAGAGGATGGGGCGATGGCTGTATTTATAGGCCAATTCCTTGGCTTCTTGTGGAAGATTTTGGGGAGTGGAGCTTCTATTTTGGGGCTGTATCCTAACTCACTTTCGAGCTTGGTGTTTATGCCTTTCTTACCAACTTGGTGTAATCCCTGGGGAGGAATCCAGACTTAATCTGATCCTTCTACTTTGGTGTATCAAGCTGAGCTCCTTTTATCTTTCTCTCTCTGTTTCTATTCCAAATTGATGAAGTAGGAGTTGGCAGCTTAGTCATTCCTTTTAACTTGTTCTAGTAATTGCACTCTGAACTTTATTTATTTTTTGAAGAATGCATTCTAACCCATTCTTATCTTGATGTGGCAGATGGAGGACAACTTCCTTGCTGTCCCTAGGAGGCTGTAGGTTGATTTCTCTTGGCATGGAGTGGGTATGGAACCGAGATGGGTGTGGAGAGAATCCTCAAGGATTTATGGAGATCATGGCATTTGTTTCTTTGCCTCTTTGTAGCTCTCTATGTAAGATAGCTTTTGTAAAGTATAAATTCTCATCTCCATTTTTTAGTTGCTAGTAAATCCTAGATTCTTGAGCTTCTTAGAGCTTAGTACAACTATTTAAATTCAATCATTCCCAAAATAAAATGCTTAGTATTCAAAGGTCGAGATCACACGATAGTCCAAAATTACAATCCACACGGCTTCTAAAAGAAATTAATTAAGCTACTAATTCCGATTTATCTCGAAAGAAAGGAACGAAATTTCGGGGTGTCACAGTATTCGTCACTTCTATGTTCTCTATCTATTTTCGTATTCCGTCTCTTATTTGTTCTTTATAAGAGACGAATACAAATGGTTTTTAGGGTTCGAACATCATCCATTTTTTCTTTACTGTAGATCATAATTTGTTGATGTTCAATTTACCACAGTGTGAAGCAATGCGATACTTCAGTTGCACAACAAACATGTGTCAGCTTGCAGGGACATCAAATATTAGCCCATTGGGGGCACAGATAGTCACTGTGATATCTTCTCCCTTCACCAGGTTGCAGTAGTGAGTAGCTCTATTCTGAAAGTGCTCTCTCGTATACACTCTTTTAGTTCTTCTTTCGTTCTCGCCGAAACAAAGTAAATAATATAAAACATAATTATATAATCATTTGTTTGATAAAGCATGAAACAAATGATCAGCCTAGAAGTACCAAGAGCTAGAGTTAAATCATGAGTTAGAGATGCAACCTGTGCGTGCAATTGCAGGAATCATGCCAGAACGTATTGCATGCTCAACAAACAGATCGAACAACATCTGCAGAAAGAGATGCTACATGATTTCCCACTGAATTTTGAATATGAATAAAAAACTTTTAATACAATAGAGTATAATTTTTCATAGAAATGAAGCCAAGTAGGAAAGGAGAAGACTTACAAATACAACTGATCCTCCAGAGCACTGCAATAAATCAACAGTGCCTGAAATTGGGATCAAAGTTCAAGCAATAAATGTACAGGAAGCTTGTAATAGAAGAAAGTAACAATCAAACGGAAATAAAGGCTGATAAGGCTAATTTCATGCATTGGTTATGGGGTTAAATTCGTTGAATTTCTGAGTCTAACAAAGCTTTTAAGCCAAGTGTGTAGAGGATATCGCCAGATCCGGGAAGAAATGAAGGAAGTCACCGGCTGAAGGAGATTGGCGAGAAAATGAGCAGAAAAGGAAGAAATTCCCAGACAAAGGAGATTACTAGATGGAGTGCAAAAAAGTGAATTCAAGAAGATTCTAGAAGATCACCTCCACGTCTATAAATAAGAGCACGCAGTATCAGATGCGAGATCTCACTTTTGCTCTTAGCTCATTTTCACACTTCTACACACACTTGGGGGATACCGGAAATTCATGGGGTCGGGGTTTGTAGTTTGATCACCGTTGTGTACCACCGTCTCTACGGCAGGCGAAGAAACAATTTACTGCTTTAAGTTTTAATTTCTGCTTTGGAATTCCCCGAGTCTTCGTTGTTCGAAGCTCGACGTTGTTTTGTTGAATCGTTGCTGAATTCTGAATCGTTAGCTATGGAAGTTTATTCTCCGTTTTCATTTTATGTTTGCGTTGATTGTTGCTTTACCTTGGATGCTTTTCGCACTTGATTTTGCTTTGTTGAAGTTGGATCGTGTTGGATCGGTTAAATTGGTTAGATCGGAGTGATCGAAGATGGAATTTGTTGTGGTTTTGTTGTGGATGGCTTGGATCCGGAGCGGATGAAGCATCCGGTGCTACATCAGTTGAATTCTGCATGGTTATGAGTTTTTAGTTGTTGTTTTTAGTTTACCTCGTCTAGCTACTATAGATCTGAGTATTTTCCGGTGAATTGTGTTTTTTCCGACGATCGAATCGTCATATTCTATTCTAATCTGGGTTGTTTCTCTGTTCTCTTTGTGTTTATGCTTGAATCGGTTGAAGATATGAAGATGGATGTTAGTTAAATGCATTGTTAGTTATTTGCAGCTTTTCATCTGTACATTTGCTATTTTAGGAAATGGTCCTCACGGTTTGTTCTTCATCTGTCTAGGCATTTTAGAGAAGTTATTCACTAGGTCTAGTAAATTTCTTCGTTGGAGTGTTGATCTGTTTACATCTCTATTTTCGTCATGCATGCTTTCGTTATGTTTTCCTTTTCTTAGATCTAGCTGTTAGAATAGATCATTTGCATTTCCTGAGTCTAGTAGTTAAATTCTCAACCCAAAGTTGCGTGGCAGCAGCCAAAACCCTTTTCCAAAGTCTCTTAAATTCCTCCTTACGCTTCCATCCCTGTGGGATTCGATTCCTACTTCCTTATACTAGTTTTTAGTATCGTGGGTTGAGGGTTTTGAAACTATAAAAAGATTGTGTGCCCAACGACCGAGGATTTCAAGGATTCCCTGAGTCGGATAAAACTGGACTTTCAAAGGCAATATTTAAAGTACACACATCGATAAAACTGGACTTTCAAAGACAATATTACATATTTTGCATTCTAAGAGATATCACAAATGATATTAAAATATGAACTATACCCCCTAATGCAGCCAAGTCGGATAAAATACCAGGATTTTGCAATATCATTGCAAAAGAAACCAAAGAATGTCACCAATCCAGAGGTATATAGTGTGGGTCAACGTCTTACATTCACAATCTCAGGGGTAGCTAACTGATGAACAAACTCAGGATTATCCATCAAATCTCTAATCCGAGGGTTGGAATCGAGTACGCTCCTTAGCCTTTGGGTGATGGAGAAAAACTAAGATCCATACAGTAAAGATATATAAGTTTCATATAAAATTGTATCTTACGCAAAGTAAAGAAGGAAAATAGTCCAGTTTGAAGCATAACCTGAATCAGATAATGGGGTTCAACAAGCATAAGACGAATTGTTTCTTGGACCATTTGGTGTACGCGATGCTCAGCGTCTATGATATCTATTATAGACACCGGAAACCTCTCAAGATAAAGTACACCAGTCATGGTGCTTTCAGGTCCAGGACCCCCCCTGCTGTTCAAGTTGTCTATATGTCCTGCTGTAAGTTCGTAAAACACTGTTGATCGCGACTATGGGAGGATTAGAGAAGCGGGGAAGAAAGGGGAAAACAACAAAACTCGACCAAATCTCAATATAATAGAAGTAGCTCGAATAAAATCAGAGTATTATTTCGACAATCAACAACTCAAAATGATATTATCTCAACTTATACATTAACTCAAAAGAAACAACATTCAGCGGAAGCATTTCGAGAGCAGAATACTTATTCTGCTGTGTATGAAGACACAACATATTCTGAACATTTGATAAACATTCTTCACTTTTATGCTCAACACCCACCGCCCTCGTCACAGCTCAACCTGCACATTTTTAAAAAGAAATGCAGGGCTGAGTACTTGATACACTCAGTGGACTCATGTCGAAAACATTTTTTAAAAAAAGTATTTATCATGCCACCATTGAGTGACCTTGGGTTTTAACTTTGAAAAAAAAATACCCAAGTCACTAAAATCATTTCCATCGTAAAATTCGACTGTTGTCATTTTCCCATAGATGTCTACCATATCTGATCCATTGATGACAAGGAATGTGGCCACATTCCAAGTCACTAGACCGGCCGACCCAAAAAACGGCTCACAATCCCCATTGGTGTACACTAGCCTGAGTAGGGACTCACTCCCTAGTTAGACCCGAATTCGATTATCCATAGATGGCAAAAGCCACATCAGATAGGTTCCATAGATAAAACAAAACACGGCATGATAAATATTCATATCATTTTCACATAAAAATATACTTAGGGCATTGCCCTTATTTAAAAAGAAAGCCCACCTCGTTCTCTTAAATTCTTCACTTGTCAATCCTTTCCGTTCTCAAATAGCATGCAACAATCACCCTTTTTAAAAGAACATAATATGCAAAAATTAGACTTTAAAGAACAAAACATTTAAATAAAACAATACATGCATCCTACGGATGTTAAGTCTTACCCTGCGATCTTACTTAGGAGATTCCGAAATTTTCCCGTAATCTTAGAACGTCGTATTCATCCATCTATTGACTCCGCCGAAGCTCTCGTCATTCTTGTATTCAAATTCCATTCCAACTCAAATAAACAAGCTGCCTAAGTCTCCTAATTAAATCATTAACCAACTCTTTAATACCCCACGTCTCTCTCTCAACATTCTAATCCAACAACTCTCTGGATCTCAAATTGAAACAAAGGTCAGCCTCTCTCTCTTGAAATCCACCTCTAATCCAGCAATTAAACTCCCCAAATACTCCATCCTGTACTTCCTCACGCCTTTCCCCCTCTCCATCGCTGCTCTGATTTGCTCAACACCACGCCGTCACTGCAGAAATCACAGCGGCGAATTCGCCGACGCCATGGACTCGTCGTCTCTGTCCACCGTTCATCGTCAGGCGCTTAACGCCGCTGCTGTTCGGTGTAATTCTCTGTCATCGTAGCCGCTGTCCATCATGAGCAGCCGTGATTGCTGTTGCTGAGAACAGCCGCTGTTGTTCGGGATTCGTCGAGTGTACAAGCTGTGCCATCGCTGTCCTGATCAGCTTCGCACCGCCGCTGTCACTCCTCCATCTATCATTGCTGCTGAACTAATGTTGCTGCTCCGCCGTCGCTCCATCTCGAGCCCTCTCTCTTTGATCCACCAGCCCCTCGCTGCGACACCGCCGCCGCCGCTGCCTCCTCGGAGTTTCATCAGTGCATTGCTGCTGTCCGTAGGTTGCGAGGCTGCTGATCGGAGTAGGAGTCTTCGCCGGCCAGCCCCGCTGTTGGAGCTTTTGCAGCCTTCTTCTCAACACGGCACCATCGCCGCGCCCTTTCTCTCTTTCCTAACTCTCTCGGTTTTCTTTGGTAGGGTTTTGGAAGAATGATGGCGTTGAAAGAGATATATGAAGTTGATAGATATGTTTGTTGGACATATGGCCGAGATTTGCTCCTTTATTAAAATCGGATTTCTTCTCCTTCTCAAATTTGATAACCGAAAAGTAAGTGGTGAAGTGCTCTAAATTGATGAAATAAAAAGCTTACTTGGTCTTCTCCAAAAATTGGGCTTCAAAAAGAATAGTTTCAAAAAAAGAATAGTTTCAAAAAAAGAATTGAGCTTGGAAAAACCAATAAATTGGATAGAGAAAGAATAATTGTTATAGGTCCAAAATGATATATTCTTCCCTTGACAAATGAAACAAAGCCGAAAATTTTTCAGGTGCACAAACGATGTCACTACGAGAACAAATAAAAAGGTAAAAAAAGTCGGGATGTTACATCTACAGTTTGTTGATACAAGATTGTATGTTCGGTCTCAGAAGATTCACTGGCCTCTGCATGAAATAAGCCCAATTGGAGAACGAATAAAGTAAGGATTCCATTGGGATCAACATGAGGAAGCAATTGACCTTGATTGTTGTTAACGGTCATTACATACGACACAACCAAATGAAATTGCTGACGTTGACCTCTCTCTCTCTCTCTCCCTCCCTCCCTCTCCCCTTATTCTTTTACCCTTCTACTTTATCTAAGAAAAACATAAACCAATGTCTAACATAACTAAGGAGTCTATGTTGTGTCAGCTTCTATAAAGACGAACAAACTAATACCAATGTCTGATCAAACTAATACCAATGTCTAACAAAACATATCAACCTCTAACAAACATTTAAAAAAAACTAATCAAACTTACTCTAAAAACAAGGCTAATTGCAGAAAAATATTCAAAGAAGATCATTTATCAACGTCTAACATAACTAAGGAGTCTATGTTGTGTCAGCTTCTTTAAAGACGAACAAACTAATACCAATGTCTGATCTGTTTGACACTGGCACTTCATACATAAACCACAAATATGGAATCAAAGAAGCATCTACCATTCTAGCTTGCATGGGTCCACAGTATTTTAAATTGAAGATCCCACACCAGGGCAATGAATGTCTAAAAACAAGTGCAGATGCAGAAAACCAATGAGATTTACATGAACTACATCTAGAAGAATCAAGAGTATATAAGACCAAAAGATATCACCTAACCTAAAGTCAGGCAGAATCAAGAACTAGAGTTAAATCAAAAAGATGAAAAGATACTATATGTCAAAAGATAGCCACCTAACCTGAATTTAGAACGGTCCTTGCTGCCCTTGCAGTATTGCCTCCAGAGTCAATCAGAGCTCGGATGTAGGGTTGGGTCGATACGGTATATTGTACCGAAAATCTTGTATCATTATCATATCGAAAATATCGATATGAAAGAATTTATATCGTTACCGTATCGAAAGTTTCGGTATAGATATTATCTAAGTATCGAAATTTCGGTATATCATACCGAACTTCGGTATACCGTTCTGAACGGTATATCGAAATTGAATGGATGTCTATTTATGATTTTAAATTTTAATCTTAAAAAAATAAATTATACTCCATCCATCCACAAAAAATAGGACACATTGTGAAATGACACGGGTTTTAATGTGGAACTGGTAAAGTAAGAAAGAAGTAGTGTTAGTGGAATATGGGGTTCACATTAAAAGTAAGAGAGAAGGAAAAAAAGTAAGAGACAAATAGTGTTAGTGGAATGTGAGGTCTATATTATTAGTACGATAGAAGGGAAAAAAGTAAGAGAGAAGTTGTTGAAAACTTTCCTTTTTTAAATGTGCTCTATTTTTGGTGGACAACCAAAAATGGCAAATGTGCTCTATTTTTCGTGGACGGATGGAGTATTATTATTATAATCAGTATTAACGTTATGTATTTATAATTCAATACGTATTGATTTTTGATATATTTCGGTATATCGATATATATCGTATATTCGATATAAAACAGTATACCGCGGTATAAGAAAATTCATATCGTTATCGTATCGAAAACTTACGATACAGTATTGTATCGTACCAAAAATTTTGATATACCAAAAATTCGATATTTTTCAGTACGATACGATCGATATACCATTTTTCCGCTATATTTACCCAGCCCTACTCGGATGTATTCTTCGGATGAATAGATACCCAATGTATATAAATCATCCAGTAGAATAGCATATGCATCTTCAGGTTCAACGTGATCAGCATGATACAAAGCACCGGAAGAATCAAGAGCATATATGACCAAAAGATATCCCCTAACCTAAATCTGGGATGGTCCTGAGTCTAAATTGAGCATTGCTTGCCATGACAATCAGAGCTGTGGCAATTACATCAGGTGAAAGGATTCCCAGTTGCCGTAAACTACATGAAATGCATATTTTCGAAGTCCTAATTTATAACTTTCAAGAGTGCGTGTATCATCCATGTTTATTTTTTGGTAGATCATACGTTGATGACTTTCGTGAATTCCACACCGAGGAGCGATACAGAATTTCAATTCACCGACAAACATCTGCAAGGATGAACGCACATCGAAGGTAGACTCTGGAGCTCGTATAATAACATTGATTTCCATGGCGATGATTGTTGTAGTTCTCGATCTCAGCTCTCCCTCTCCATCTCGATCTTTTATTTTTGCACTCTAGAATTCGAACAAAACCGACTTTTATTTATGCACGCTAGAATTCGAATGGAGGGAGTATGTAATATTGACACGTGGAATGATAGCGTAATGAACACGACATCATATTCAGTACCATACATTTCTTTTGAAATAAATTAAAGTTTATTAACTTAGTTTAGTGAATACAAATTCCATAGTTTAGCGTCTCATCCAAGATGACCAAGTAGAAAACCGCTCAACAATCTTAATATTATACGACCACAAAGTTTATAGTTTGTGTCTAGATCCTTTGGTAAAGACACAACAACCTTAATACTAAAGAAACTTACTAAGTACTCCCTTCATTCCAAAGAGGATGACACATTTGGTAGATGACACGAGATTTTAAAAAATGTTGTTTTGTATGTTAAGTGGTGAGAGAAAACATAATTTTATAATTGATGTGAGAGGAAACTTTTTTCAAAGGAGAAAATGTGATATCATTTGTGGAACAAACTAAAAAGGAAAGTGTGACATCTACTATGGAACGAACCGATTACAATATAACAATAATCAGTATTCCCATAATAAATGACCTGCATGAAGTGATGATATGTGGAGTAAATAAATAGGTAAAAAATACTTCCTCCGTATTTTAAAAATAGCAACTCTTTCCATTTTAGTCCGTTCCTTAAAATTAACAATTTCCAAACTTTCTATTTTAGGAAATCTTTACACTCCTATATATCAATTTATTTACCACTTAAACCTACCTAATAAAGTGGACCCCATAATCCACTAACGTTAATTTCATTACTTTTTTTTCTCTCTCTCTTACTTTACCAAATTATGCATTAAAACTCATGTCATTTCAAATGTTTCTATTTTTAAAAAGTGGAGGGAGTAATTCGTAATCTAAAATCTAAATTTTTATTAACAATATTTACTCCATATTGTATAAATTAGTGCAGCAACACGAACCAAAGAATTTTCAGCTAATTAATACAAATTGTAAATACTTAAAAAAAATCAATATAAAGGATAATCCTCTAGTCATAATCCAAAAAAAAAAGTTTTCTATTCAAAATAAAGTTTAAGACATTTGTAATTTACGAGAAGAAATAAAAATTATCCACAAAGCTTACATTTAAATATACATAAATTTAAGACCACAAAATGGAAATTTTGTTTTATTAAAAAGTCGAAAAAGTACCACGCTCAATATTAAAAAATAGAATTTCAACGGTTACATGACCGAAGTGAGTTAGAGAAAGAGATTGGAAGGAATGAGGAATGACAAATATGGTGTATTTATAAGGGAAAAAATAGGAATAAAAATATAATAAAATGAATAAAAGATTAGAAAACTATAGGGCTATAGGCCAGCTGCCCATAATCATAATGGCATACTACAGTCCGGATTATACATAGGGCGATTATGGGAGCGAAGTTTAGGGTGGCCATCCGCAATGACGAACTATGGTCCAAGCAATAGTCCACCCCATTGAAGAAGGAATAAAGTAAGGAATCCATTGGGATCAACATGAGGAAGCGATTGACCTTGATTGTTGTTAACGGTCATTACATACGACACAATGATACGCTCGGATTTTGCACGGTTTTAAGGCCATTATTTGGCCCGTTTTTAAGGTCAAAGTTGCATTACATGTCCATTATTTGTATATTCTATCTATTTTGGTATTTTGACATGTTTTGTGAGAAATGTGCATATTTGAGCCAAAAAAGGAAGTTAAAATGCGAAGTAGAATGCTGGAGCTTCTCCGGCGACCGCTGCAACACTTCCGGCGACCGCGGCACTTAGCGGAGACAAAGACACGCCGGCGACCGCCGGGAAGTGCGTGGCGACCGCCACAAGGAGTCAGAAGCTACTGGACTGCGCGCGGCGACCGCCGGCCAAGGTGCGGCGGCCCGCCACAAAAATGCGGCGCGCGACAGCTGTCTTCAAACTCAATTTTCCGGCGATCCTGAAGTCCGATCGGAGCGTTCTACACACCATTCTCTTCGTCTTGAAAAGAGCTTCAATATGGTTCAAGAATTAACTCAATCAAAGTTCTGTGGAGAGAGTTATGGCCGTTCTACCAAAGTCGCGCAAAGCTGCCAGCTGAAGTCTATGCGGGAATTTGAAGAAGGAAAGAAGATATTACCTTGTGAAGCCAAATCTTTTCCTTCTACTATGGGGAACGAAAATTACATATTTCCTAAGGCTTGGAGGACACTTATTACCAAATTTAAATCCTTCTAAAGCCTATATATACCCATAACCTCATTCATAGAATTCAACCATTCCTTAGCCCCAAAAGAGGAGCTTTCATAGCTCCTCCTCCAACCTTAATCTTTCATCATCTTTTTGCGAATTACTTCCATAGCATAAATTTAAGAGTTCTTCATTGTGCAAGGGGTTGCGGAAAGAAGCAAGAACATCAAGAACGACAAGAATTCAACCTACGGGTTTTATTTATTTTAGTTTTATATTCCAATTGTTTTCACTCCGATCTATGTTTTTAGCTTATTCAATTATGTCTAACTAAATTCATAGAATTCTTTGGATGTGTTAGTAACGACCTTGGTTATACAAATTTCTTTTTCTATCTAATATCCGTTTTGTTTTTACTTTATTTCTTCCCTAAGTAGTTTTGATGCTGCATGATTGAGTGAGACAATCGTGTATGATTTAATATAACTTGCTTCATAACTGTGACAGAGTTCTAGCGAGTTAGATTCACTTAGTAAACTTCTACAGTTAAACTTCTTTAAAATGGCAACTGTTAATTGAGAGAGAGTCTCTCTCTCTCTCTCTCACACACACACACACACACACACACACACACACACACACACACACACACACACACACACACACACACACACACACACACACACACACACACACACACACACACACATTAGAAATCTACAACACATTTTGGAAAAGACCTTAACACCATAATTGACGTCAAAACTTGATTTTGAAGACTTAAATTGATTTCTTTGCCAGTGTATTCAAGAATTTATTTTTTGATCTTCCATTAAACTTGTGTTGAAATTATTGTAAATTTTGTTGATATGTCATGGCGCTGGCTGATCCTATGTTTACATTTGTTGACACAAAATACAACATCAGCAAAACAAAAGAATCAACACAATTTCAATACAAAAATTCAACAGATTTCAGAATTCAACAAAAAATCAACACGCTGGATTCATCAGGATTCAAACAATGGACACAAATTCAACAAATTTTTTTTCATAAATCAACACAGCGAGAACGATGATTTCAACAAAGAATTCATGCAATTTTTCAACGTAATCAAAGGCAAAAAAATCAACATGATTTCAACACAATACAAAATAAGATAAAATCAACGCAATTTCAACGTAAAATACAGAATAAGCATAGAATCAGCGCAATTTCAACGCAAAATACAAAATCAACAAGAATCAACGCAATTTCAATACTAAAATATATTCATATTATCCACTTCTTCATTCTTCTTAACTATTTTGATAAAAAAGTTCGAAAGGATAAAAAGTACTTATGAAGTTGAGTGAAAAGATGCATCTCACATTCTCACTATCTCTGTCCAACTGTGGAGTATCTAACAGTACAAAACAAATGAATTGACATAGAAAGTATTAAAATCTTATCATAAGTCTTATCGTACACCATGTCTGTTAAAACATGCATAAGAACACATTAAAACATGTTTGATCATACAGGACCAAAACCGAATACAGCACATTGCATTAATCTTAATCTTAATAGTACAAGAGTTAAAAAAAAATTTAGCAAATCAATAGAATGGTTGACTCTACAAAACGTAGCTTAAAATAAGATTTAATGGACACTTTATAGACAGATAATCAAAACACTACTAAAATAGCTTGACTGCTAAATTTTGCGTAAGGTCATACCATAAATTTATCTCTAAATTTTTATTATCAAATTGATACTCTTCCCAGGGACTCGTACTCGTACAGCACTAAATAAAATTTACAGTTATCAACACATAGTAACTGGGCATATAGATTAACTAAAGAATATTAGTGATTATACTTTTTTATTTTCTAGAGACTGGTAATGATATTTTTCCACCTAAAATGCAAAACAACTAGTAGTAAATTTTTAATTAATAGGAGTACATGGCTTGCAAAAGAATGATGCAATGGCGCAGCAACAAGCAAAAGAATAAAAGCAGTAAAGCAATTATAATAAAAAAACCGGAAAACTGTGATAAGATTAAGGTCTTAGCATTAATAAAATTTCGGGTCTATTATCATAGGAAAGTAAAATAATCGAATCTCAAAATCAATCGCCGCCGGCCTTATTGTAGACATAGGTAAGGCCGCACTTACCGCAGTAATGGCGGTCAAAATGATTGGCCATGAAGGTTCCAGCACCGCACTCGGCGTTGGGGCACTCCTTCCTGAGGCGCTGCACCTTGCCGGAGTCGTCGACCTTGTAGAACTGAAGCACGGCGAGCTTCACCTTCTTGTGCTTGTGCTTGATCTTCTTCGGTTTGGTGTAGGTCTTCTTCTTGCGCTTCTTAGCGCCACCACGGAGGCGGAGGACGAGGTGGAGCGTCGACTCCTTCTGGATGTTGTAGTCGGCGAGGGTGCGGCCATCTTCGAGCTGCTTGCCGGCGAAGATGAGGCGCTGCTGGTCCGGCGGGATGCCTTCCTTGTCCTGGATCTTGGCCTTGACGTTGTCGATGGTGTCGGACGACTCCACCTCCAGGGTGATCGTCTTCCCCGTTAGGGTTTTCACGAAGATCTGCATCTTCGCGACCGCCGCAGATAAGCTAGGGTTTTGCGAAATCGAGATTGTGATTAGTGATGAATGAATTGGGTGTGTTGAAAGTTGAAACGGCTCCCTTTATATACGAGGGCCCAGGTCTATATTGGGCCTTTGGACTACCCATTATCTCAATTTTGAATTAACAAAATATTTTCTTCACTATTTATTTTGATAAATTATTTTATTTTTCCGCGAAAATATATTCGTTTTGATTTGACGAAGAGAAAGTGATATCTGTTCAACTATGAGGATGAACAGACGAGCAAAATTTTGGAAATTGAAACTCTATGAATTTCTTCGGTCATCATCTATGCGTATTTCTCTTGTTTCCGTCACTTCTATTATCCGTTCGATCAAATTTCTGTGTATAAAAATTGACTCATTTTGATGAAAGATAGCCGGATGCCGGATGCCGGATGCCTCGCCGGAGGAGTACTCCTCGGCCAATGCTCCTCTGTATCACAGTTTTTTCTTCTTCAGGCAGCTCCGTGATTAGTCCTTGAAGTTTGTTTTAGGAACTGGTGGGGAAGAGGCTTCTTTGTTTGCCATGGTTATTTTTAAAATGTACACTCCTGTTTTTGTGGATTGAGTGATATATCATTGAAATAGATTAGGTATGAGAAGTACTCACAGAATAAAGGTTGGAGTTTTGAAGTTCTTGGTGTGGCAGAATCTAACGTAAAAAGTTATAAGGTTGGTTGAGTATCCTTTAGATAACATGCAATCTGCTACTGCGTTTCATATTTTCAGCCTCACACGCTATCGTTTTTTTTAATGCTTAATGATTCACAGAGTGCAGGCTTTTCATACTCTAAATCTATCTGCATTTTGATTTCTTTGTCTTCTGTATGAATATCTTCTCTTAGAGCGAGTTCATTCCGGTGCCGTATCTGTTGTTATTCTTCCTCCAACTCCACCCGATTTAAAGTTATGCTCCCACTTTCGATATAAGTGTTAGAAAAGCATATTAAAAATGGCAATTTGCTCGATTATTAATGGCAAGTATTTTGAGGCTGCATTCATTTTAATCATAGTTATCTGAGGAGTTTGAAACTTCTGCAGGTTGATGTCCAAATCTGGAATGAAGTGATACGTACAGGTTGGGTGGTGCAGGTGGTCGGAGTGTAAACACCATTGATAGTGCCGTCATGATCACTCATATGCCATACTTCCAACTGGGTTAATGGGTGCCATACAGGATGGGCGCTCCCAACATCAGGCACCAATCTTCTTACAGTTTCTAATTCTTCTGTTTCAATGCAAGAGATTTCCTAATATATAACCCAGCAGTAATTGTACCATCCATTTTCATCAGTGTTTCATTGTCCGTTGTTAATAATTTTTTGTCTAATAGTATTTGTTAGTTGTTTGATGAAACATTATTAAACGAACAACTGAGCATTTGTTCATCTAATAAGACAGTCCATTCTTACATGTTAAATTTGTATAAATGGCATGATAATATAGACTACTTGTTGTTTGTGCTACCCCTTTACGTGTTTTATGACTAGTTTGCTGTACAAACCATATTATGCTTTTGGAAGGAATACTCATGTACACCTGTATTCCCTCATTTCGGAAAACTCTGTCTTCTGTAAAAGAATTTTGTCCATTTACTTGCTTCGACTTTTAAGTTTTAGGCCAATTTGAGTAGCAAAGTTCTATGAAATTTCAAGTTTAGAAGCACAAATTTTCTGGACTTCTTTTCAAAGTGGAACTGATCTATTTGGGAAATGCTTGCTAATTCACGAAATATAATTATCCAATCCATTCAAATATGTACAGCCTATTCTCTCGGAAAAAAGAAAATTATGTTTTATCTTATATACTGAACCAAAATACTAATGGTTCATTTTTCTTATATAAGCTTCTGTTTCAAAATTCATAAATATTTTAGACAGGTTCTATGTTAAGCATGATTAATTTATGAAAATCATTGCATGCAACCATATTTGTTTCATGCATCTTGATTACTTGAGTAAGATTTTCCCATTTTCTTGATTGTTCCATCAGAACAAGGATTATTGTGTTCGAAGTTATATGAGCTGGAAAGGACTCGGCTTGATGCCAATCATTCAAAACTTAGAACAAAGCAGGTAATGGTCTTCAAGTTGAAGCCTTTTACTTTGGAGTATTGGCCTATTGGCTATTGGTAGAAGATCATTACACATATTTTTTAAAGTGTTTTCCTGTACTCAACAGATCGGTAGTGGGGACAGATCAGATCATCAGAACACATCCGTACATATAATTTCCCTCAAGGTCGTGTAACTGATCATCGAGTTGGCATCACTAGTCACTCTATAGATGAGATATTGGAGGCTAGGATACATTTGCTGACGCTCTTATCTTGCAACAAGAAAGGAATGCTTTTGCCTCTTTCACTTCAACTTACTATCCGAAGAGTTTAAACTCTTTTAAACTGGCTTTTACTTCCTAGCATTTACAGCTGCAGATATGCTCCTACAGTCCTATTCTCCATCCATTTTCTGCACTAACCAAAGATCTCTGTTTTGGCCCCCACTGTTTCTTCGAGGAGGTTGATGCAGCTGCTGAATCTTGTATTCTACTAAGAATCGATCGCAGTAACTAGACATCAGTAACTTAGGTTAGTTGGTCTGAGATTGCAATTTGGCAACCCCCTGCTATTAGTTATTGATGGTTTTGCTATGTTTCACTGATGGTTTCAAGGCCAAACAGTTAGCTAGACATATACTAGAATATCAATAACAGTTGTTGTTTGTGGGGCTGAAAGCAGGAAAATGCCAAGCATAATTATAATGAGGAAAATCAAGCTTTTTGTTAAATAATGTGATGCGCAGTGCTAACATTTTTGTTGCTCTGCTATGGTACATTATGTTAATCAAGTTAGAATAACATCAAAGTCACTGAGAGACCATTCAGCCACTTCATCTTGATCACTAACAAATATCTCTGTCCCCACATCAAGAGAGGTCCATATTCTTCTTGCAGGAGCAGTATCTGGATCCTGGTAGAAGTAAAGCCTGCTGGAAAGGCCACCAACGTCGAGCTCCCAGGTACGCCCGTCTCCCACCCACCCTTCACCCTGCTTGGTAGGGTATCCGTACTCCTCCCAGATGGGATGAGGAAGCAACTGCACCAGCTCCTGCGCCTGCGGATTACTATAGGGATCACATGTGCTGTATGGCTTCTCGGCATGCTTTGCATTTCCCGGGGCACAGTAATAGTGATAGGCTCTGTAAGGGAAGTTGTCCGTGTCGTTTCTGAGTATCTTGGTGTCGTCCGGAGTGATGTGGTAGGGGGGGCAGTTGGCGATATTGGTGGGGCTGCACCACGCCTGAGTTACTGGGTTGATGATCATCTCCGAGTATCGAGTGACATCGGTCCGCACATCACCGTCGCAGGGTGCGCCGTTGTTTTTCCAGCAGCTCCCTATGTCCATCAAGTAGAACTGGCTCTTCGGACCTCCCCCTTTCTTGATGTCCAAACTCAGCTTCACCTTAAAATTAGGAGACTCCGGCAGCTGCAACAATCACAAGGTTCTAAATCAATGCATGTCCCTACTTAATATTCTTCTTTGCATATTATCATTATCTCAAACGGAATTTATTGTGATAAATACACTTACCTACCTACCTACTTACCTAACTTGTCTCATTACTGATAGAGAAAAAAAAACATGAAAATCTTACAATTTTGAGCATTCCTCGAGTGTCGTAGTGGTAGCCCCCGGAATAACCTGTAGTTGCGTCAGCTCTCAAGTAAAGCATAAGCCATGGATACTTTTTAGAAGTCACGAGCTTATGTTTGAAAACCCAACTCCCACTCCCAACTTTCTTCTCCCACACAACTTGGTAATACGAAGAATGTTTGCCGGTGGAAATGTCATAACTGCCGTAGAAGCCTCCCCTCATCAAGGTGCCATCGTTGTACAACCTCGTAGGCTGGTGGTACAGGCTCGGCTGATTCATACATCCCTTCCCAAAACACGGGAATCTCCTGGGGCGAAATGGCGGAGCCTTTTTCCCGTTCTCGGGGCACAGGCCTGATCTAGTATCGTAGTTGCCATTCTTGAGCATTACCATCCAAAACTGCCAGGGCTTGGGGGTGTCGGAGACTTGGCATAAGGAGCCGAGATAGAGCTCCTTCTCGGCCGCATAGAGGTCCGGGTGGTTGAGAGCCTTGTGGCTCAGACCCGGGAATGGAGTTCCAACCCCTAGCCTGTTGTCAGCTTCGGACACCTCGTGGATTATGGAGCCGCTGCCTTGAGTGAGATGGAAGCAGTCGGCGGCTCGGGGGCTTCCCATGCCGGGGGCTTCGGTGCCAACCTCATTGCAGAAGTTCCAAGCCTCAAACGCCACCCGCAACCCGTCTCTCCGCATTCCACCATCTCCCACCGCCGAAGTATCGCTGCCGGCAGCTGATGCAATGCTGATAGTGAAAAATACTAGTGTGATGGTGATGGTAATGGTGATGGAGATGGTGTGTAATAAATGCAGCGGCATTGCCAAGGTTTTGAAGTAGTAATTGATTATGAATAGTAGGATAGGAGTGTATAAATAAAAGATGGTGAGATTTGAGAAGGAGAAGTAAATGTGGAGTGGAGCAGCAGCTCTGTCCTCAGTGTGAAGCCCCACCATTTTAATACTAGTATTGAGTTCTGCCTACTACTTTCACTTTTTTGATGATTCCTAATTGTACACTGGTTTTTAGAACATTGTTTATCTCCCTTGCTGTGTGTCTCTCTCTCTACGTTTCTTTGTTAGTTTTCCAGTCATCCACGTTCCATATTTGATAGTACTATCTTAATTATATCTCATAATTAAGATTATATCTCATTATTGGATATGTATATTATGTTTTGTTCAAGAGATTGAGTCTCACAACAACTTCAGAGAAATTCAATCTAACTAAATACTATTAGTTTCACATGTTCTTAATAAATACTCCATTGGTCTCATGCTACTTGCACATTTCATTTTCAGACTGTGCCAAACTATTTGCATTATTTCTATTTTAAATAAAAAATTATGATATTTAATTAAGATTTTAGAGTTAGATAGGGTGTCCCTTATTAAGTGTTGTCTTATTACATTTAAAATTCTAATTTAATTATACTAGTTATTCATGTTTAAATTTATGTTGTCAAAATAAAAAGTGCGAGTAGCATGGGACGGAGGGAGTACTATACTACTACTCTACAAGAAATTCAAAGAAAAATAAATGAAAAATATTGATAAAATATGTGTTCAACTTTTTTAATATACTGTATGAACATAAAATAATATTCTTGCGTTTCATATCACAGTATATTATGTTATGCTTTTAAGCTCCAACTACACTACTACAGGATGGAGTCATGGAGGGATTATGAATTAAGGAAGGTTAGTTCAGCATTAGTTATCTACACGTTGTGTGGCGGTATAAAATATGGGTATATTCTTCTTGTCCAAAATAATAATACCACTTATTTTCTTAGAAGATTTGTACTGCTTCTATAATGAAGATCAGATGAAGGACAACATGTTAATTTGTACATCCACTAAGCACAAAGTGAATAATGTGGACTGCTCTCTAGTTGACTTCATTAGCCAAATATGCAAGTGTTAGATATAATTACATTCTTAAGTAGTTCGACAAAAGATGACTACATCTAATCCTTTACCAATGAAATCCGGCTCTCTAACACTAGGTTAGTCGTATGGAACATGTAATTGTGTCATTGGCAAAGCCTAGAGGTGGAGTCCAAAAGAGTATAAAAACAAAAAGATAAAATAAAGCCTTAAACTTACTCTATAAAGTCTTGTGATGAAAGGGCCCATGTAGTAGTAGATGATTGGTCAACGAATATTTTTTGGCCCGATTTTCCATATGGGCTCAGCCATTCATTACCACTACGAAAGATGAGTTTTTTTTTTTTCTTTCAAAATGTGTATTACAGTGTTGAGTCGAATTCTTTTTTAAAATGTTCTTTTAGTAGTTGAATTATTTTTTATGTCAAAAACTTAATATATTTAATTTATTTTATTATCTCTTATTTTATTTGTATAGTAATATTTTATTTTATCACCTACTATTTCCTTACTCCCTCCATCTTCAAAGAATATACACTTTGGGTTCAGCATGGATTTTAATGTAAAATTAGTAAAATAAGAGAGAGGTAAAGAGAAAAAGTAATTAAAATATTAATAGTGGGGATGAGTCCCACCTCATTACAGAGAAAAATTGAAAAATATGTATTCTTGTGAGACAGACTAAAAAGAAAAGAATGTATATTCTTGTGGGACGTATGGAGTACTATTTATCTATTTTATTCTTCTTCTTACATTATTCTCACTAAACTTAATTTACTAAGTACTTTTTTTTTAAATTTAGTGTAAAAAATAAATGTCTCAATGCTATAGAACGGATCACTACAAAAAAAATCATTAAGGATATTTTCTAATACAATTAAGGACGTTTTAGAAAATGTCTTTTTCGTTAGTGTCCTAGATAAAATTAGAGGTCGCAGAAGCGTCCTTAAAAAGTAAAGGACTAAGTTAATTTGTCCGTAATTTAGGAACACTTTCTTTTGCGTTTAAATTGTTATTATTTTTTTAAAAATTTAAACACAAGTAATTGCTTCTCGATTTTTACGTCCTTAAAAAATACTTAAGTATTTTGTGGTGGATGAAATAATAGACTACTATTTCATAATAAGATATAAGTAAATTAATAGAACTGTGTGATCTATTTATTAAAAGTTATACAATTGAATTTAATATTTAATGATTATACCCCAAAATTACAGTAAAAGTTGTACAATTGAATTGCATAATTAAAGATTATGTAAAGGTTCGTACAATTGAATTGAATATTTCATGATTATATCCCAATTACAAAATGAAAAATGGAAATAGTTGGTAGTTGCATATAGTCCATTCATAGGACATCTTATCTGCCAAGTCAAGTTATGCATAAGGGCAGAAATTTTGAATCCACACACCATAGTTTTCCCTGTGCAATGAAGCCAAGTTGCAAAAATTCTAACGATACCAACTTAGTAAAAATCAAACAAAAAATAGAATTGAAAGTCATAGTACACCCAAAAATGGGACAATTGATCTCAACCTTTCCATTCAGCTATGTGAAATTTTGATGCTCTGAGGAATGAACTCAAAAGAGTATACTCCCTCCGTCTCCGATTAAAAGTCACACTTTGACCGGGCACGAGTATTAAGAAATGTAAAGAAAAATTGATTGAAAAAGTTAGTGGAATGTGAGACCTATTTTTTTTATATTGGTTTTATAATAAAATGTGAGTGAATTGAGTTAGTGGAATGTTGAATCTACTTAATATTTATGGTAAAAATGAAGTGCGACTCTTAATTGGGGACGGACCGAAATGGAAAAGTGTGACTCTTAATCGGGGACGGAGGGAGTATATCAATTGGGCAGTTTTTATATGGAGTATACATTTATTTTTCTTCTACTTTCCAATACTGTAATAAGTAATAACTGAGAGTCTGAGACAGCCATGGACTTCGTTTATAAAACGAGAGATATTAATTGGGTATTTATAGAAACATTATCCACACGTTTTGTGGCTCAACACAAATCATTGCTACTAACTTGTATCTTTCACCTTTCTTAAAAAAGGTTGTCGTACTTCTTCTGCAGTGAAAAAGAAAAACAGATTGCCTATAAATAAATAGAGTCAATAAATTAAGCATCAAATTATCTGAGAAAATTAAGTGCTATATATCGAGGTATTTAGAGTTTTAGAGATGAAGGAAATGGGGTTTAATTTCATTCCGAGGACACATGTAATTTCCATTATTTATTTTGTAAGGCCTATTCCTAGATCATTATATCCCCTTTTCATAGTGATTCATACCCTTTTCTTTTTTATTTAAATTATGTTATTCTTCCTGCTACAGCTACGCGATTCCCGTTTCCCATGATGAAGTTTTTTGTTAAAATGGAGATAGCCTAAAAAACAAATCACCGAAAAATTAAAGTTTGGACTATATTATTTGTGTATTTAAAAAGGAAAGTAAGACTAAACCACTGTTCTAAAATAGAAAGCACGGGTTGTAAGTAATGATAAATCATCTACAATAAGAGCATCCGCAATGGTGCTTAGGCCAGCCATAGGCCAGCAATAGGTCAGTCATTCTCTCCCCTGTCACGTTAGCAATACTAAAAAATCCACCTGCCACATCAGATTTAGGCCAACCGCAATAAAAATAATTCAAAATATACTACATTTACGGAATTAAAATTACGATTAAATTACGGAATTAAATTTACGACACATATACGGGAAAATTCATTAATTTTATTTAAATAAAAAAAAGTACATTAACTAAAAATCATAAAAATAACATAATAAAAAAAAATCCGGGCTTCCACACACGAGCCACCTTGAATCTGTTATAGTTTGCCGCTAGCCGAACGGGGGTCCGACGGTATGACATGTTTCTGTTTTAGGTCTTAATTTTGTATTGGGCTAGTTGTTGTTGTCCATCGCTAGATTTTGCTCTTGTATTTAAATTTAGAGATAGAGAAAATCGCGTTTATATAGTTTTTCAAAAATTAAAAAAAAAAATTGAAATTTTTTTTCTAAAAGAATTTAAAAAAAATAAAAAAATGAATTAAAAAAAAAACAAAATTCGGCGCTGGCCGATCGGGCCGCCACAATGGCGGCTAGCGCTGAGCGATCGGCCAGCCCACGCCGATCGGCTCGCCGATTTCGCTCTCGCCGACAGCAATGGTTCGGCTAGCCGATCGGCCAGCGCGACGAATCGGCTAGCCGGTCGCTATAAAATATTCCTGGATTCAAATAAATGAAAATTTTCGCTTTTATGAGATTTGAATTCAAAATCACGAAGTTATTCAATAAAGTGGTGAATTCATTAAATCTTCATAATCAAATAATTAATAATAGTAATTTATAATTTTAACATTTTTCCAATCCCGCATTAGTGCACGCACACGATAAGTGGCGTGCAGTGTCAATAAATATACAGTACGGTGTTGTTCAATTGTCGTGATTAATTATCAGTGGCGACTTTTGAATGATTATTACTCCCTCCGTCCACGAATAAGAGTCCCGTTTTTCTATTTTGGTCCGTCTACGAATAAGAGTCCCGGTTCATAATTACCATAAATGGTAAAGAGACCCCACATTCCACTAACTCATTCCACTCACATATCATTTAAACTAATATATACAAGTGAGACTCATATTCCACTAACTTTCTTCCACCCACTTTTCTTAACATTTCTTAAAACCCGCGCCATTTAGAAATGAGACTCTTAATCGTGGACGGAGGGATAACATGATTATTCATCTAGAATTAAGTTGAGTGATTTAATCTCATGAACCAAACATACTGCATTTAATCCAGATATATAATTTTGCAAACCGAACCACTCCTAGTACTAATAGTACTATTTTGTTGATGTCGCTGTACTTGTGATCACAACATTCAAAATATTGTTTTTGAAGTAGACTTTCTTTGTTGAGAAGTAGACTTTTCAAGATTTGAACAATAGACAATTCCCATTTTAAGCAATATGAAAGTTGGTCTGTTGGTCATACCTTTCTCTTGAGGGCTAAGCAAATACTCCTACATGTTTTACTTATGACTTAAAAGACAAAGAAGGTTATGCAATTATGAATTGTTAGTAAAGAGAAATTTTTAACAAGGCCAATATTCCACGGCACGTAAATTTAGATTGGACTCAAATCTAATATTCCAGTATTTGATTTTGTACACCAATCCTTGTATTTTCTCAGCTGATGTCAGCTGATCACATTTTATTATTATTAAATGTATATTATGAAGATAGCTTTCTTTCTTTCTTTCTTTTTCATCTTCTAGAAACGCATCATAGTTAAATTCACGGACAAAAAACCCTCAACCTATCTCGTGAACTTTATTTTGCTTGCATTTTTTGCTGCAGGGGAACAGAACCCCACCGTTATTACTTTATTAATCCCGATCCTAATTATATAGCTTTTGACTTATTGCAACAAAACCAACCACCAATTTGGAAAAGCGGAATTACTGAATTAGATTTATGTTGACTATGTACAAGCAATCACCTGAAAAGTATGTATCAAAACATAATTAATGTTCAAATAACTCTAGATGATGCCAAATAATCAAATTCTAAAAGTCTTGATATTCAATGGACCTGTACCTGCATCACGCCTCCAAGATTTGAAGCTGAATATTAATAAAGGGCCGTGCTCATCAAGAATTCTTGCTCAATAAGTCTTGCAGCTCTTTACACACACTATATATATTTGTGTGTGTTTTTGGTTGAAATAAAAAAGTCAGTTAGTTAAAGTGCAATATATACAAGTGTTAGTAAGTGTAGACATCAGAGATTGAAATGGAAAGAGAAGAGACGCCGTCTGCGGCGGCGGTGGAAAAGGAAGGGCAGACGGAAGGCAGAACGGTGCCGTTTCACCGGCTGTTCGCCTTTGCTGATCCTGTGGATCAAGTGTTGATGATAGTTGGTTCAGTGGGTGCCGTTGGGAATGGAGTGTGTATGCCTCTTATGACAATCCTTTTCGGGGATCTCATCGACTCTTTCGGCCAAAACCAAAACAACGATGTTGTTTCCGTTGTCTCAAAGGTATCTAAATCTCATCATATTCATTCTCAACCTACTTGTTTATGGCAGCTTCATGATATTGTGCTTTCATCACTTGTATCTTACATTTTCGTGTTGCATTTCGCGTCTTAGGTTGCGCTAAAGTTTGTGTATTTGGCTATGGGATGTGGCGTGGCGGCATTTCTTCGTAAGTTTTACCTTATAGCCATCTTAATTGATATATTGTTGAATTTGAACATACTTAACTTTGAATGATCTACAGAGGTGGCTTGTTGGATGATTACCGGAGAAAGGCAGGCTGCAAGAATTAGGAGTCTATATTTGTCAACAATTTTGAGGCAAGATGTTGCTTTCTTTGATAAAGAAAGCAATACCGGGGAAGTGGTTGGAAGAATGTCTGGTGACACTGTGCTTATTCAAGACGCCATGGGTGAGAAGGTACCTTCTTTCTCTCACCTCTCTTTGTTTCTGCTTCTTTTTCCTATGATTTCAAGAGAGAGAAGATTACATGTTGTATATGCATCCTCTTGCAGGTTGGCAAGTTCATTCAACTAGTATCAACATTTGTGGGAGGATTTGTGATCGCGTTTATCAAAGGATGGCTTCTCACGCTCGTCATGCTATCATCCATTCCTCTAATGGTGATATCAGGAGGTGTCATGTCGCTACTCTTGTCGAAGATGGCGTCTCGTGGCCAAGAAGCGTATGCTAAGGCTGCAACTCTAGTTGAACAGACGATTGGCTCGATCAGAACGGTCTCGTCCTTATTAACAATCTTTTGTTTCCACATTATAGTATTTTTAAACAGAATACATACTGACATATGTGTCTATGATTCTGTTTAGGTTGCGTCGTTTACTGGGGAGAAGCAAGCTGTGGCTGACTATGACAAGTCCCTCATCAAGGCTTACAAATCAGGGGTGCACGAAGGGCTAGCGAGTGGGCTGGGGCTCGGATCAGTCATGTTCATTATATTCTGCAGTTATGCTCTGGCTATCTGGTTTGGAGGCAAGATGATCTTGGAGAAGGGATACACTGGTGGTGAGGTGATCAACGTGATCACCGCCGTGCTTACTGGTTCAATGTGAGTACATATACTATTGATGTTGTTGTTGCTGCACTTTATATTATATATTGATGTTGTATGTTGTGTAGGTCTCTTGGACAAGCA
The DNA here is from genome assembly GCF_023119035.1 of Salvia hispanica. Lineage (NCBI taxonomy): Eukaryota > Viridiplantae > Streptophyta > Magnoliopsida > Lamiales > Lamiaceae > Salvia > Salvia hispanica. The sequence goes on from NC_062966.1 coordinate 14,604,815, forward strand.
TCACCTTGCATGTCGGCATTTGCTGCGGGGCGAGCAGCAGCGTACAAGATGTTTGAGACGATAAAGAGGAAGCCCGAGATAGATGCATACGACACAAGTGGGGAGATGCCAGAAGACATCCGTGGGAATATAGAGTTTAGAGACGTGCATTTCAGCTATCCG
>NC_062966.1:14605076-14633456 GCF_023119035.1 Salvia hispanica
ACACCAATGTCATCTTATTTCAGTAAGGCTTAGAAATATGCGGACTGACATTGCAACCTTTCTAGATGGATAGTCAAATTCCATCTAGGTTGTGAAATTCATCTTTTTCTTTGTTTAGAACTGACCATGTTATCTTAAAGTGGACGACGCCCACAACCGGTCTACTAAAACAAAGACTTAGACTTTGTTAAGTTAACTTATACATTTAAACATGCATTAACATCCATTAAATGTAAAACATAACAACATTATGACAAACATAATCTATTTTATTCCTTGGAAAATAAAATAAGAGTTTTACAGTATTCAATCACTCGAAACGTGATTTCTAGTATACAAACTCTAACAGGGACATTGGAATCAATCATGAGAGCACGAGTTACTTCTAGGATGGTACGGTTTTTTCTCTCTGCCACCCTATTTTGTTCGGGTGTATAGGCACATGAGGTTTGGTGAATTAGGTCTTTCTCCTTAAAAAAATCTGACATGGTACTATTAACAAATTCCCTCCCATTGTCTGACCGAAGGACTTTGATGGTAGTGTGAAATTGGGTTTGGATCATTTGAAAAAACAGGATAAATTTTTCAACTACCTCAGATTTATGTTTCAAGAAATATATCCAAGTCATTCGTGTGCAGTCATCAATAAAGGTCACAAAATATCTAAAACCATTCCCCCCAATAACAGGTGCAGGACCCCACACATCAGCATGAATCAAATCAAATATAGATTGCATACGGGTATTAGAAGGTTTAAACGATTGTCTGTGGCTCTTGGCCAAAACACATGTCTCACACGAAAAATCTCTAGGCAACAAAAAATCGGGAAATAAAAGTTTAAAATAACCATGGGAAGGGTGTCCTAGTCTTCTGTGCCACAGCCAAGCCTCTTCTTTTGTGGATCCGTGAGCCAGCATTGCACTCCCATGGTGAGCTACCCCGTCCACATAGTAGAGTCCTTGGTTCTCAGTGCCACGCCCAACGATCCTCCTTGTCCGAATATCCTGTAATATGCAAAAACTTGGGTACATTAGCAGTGTACAATTCAGCTCCCTTGTTACATGACTCACAGACATCAATCGTTGAGATAAGCTAGGAACAAATAAACTGTTCGATAATCGGAGATTTGGAGATATTTCTATGGTTCCAGACCCTTCCACTGTAATTAACTCTCCATTTGCAGTTCGGATATAGGTTTTAGTAATTTCACCAAAATTAATAAAATCAGATCGTTCCGGAGTCATGGTATCAGTGGCTCCGCAGTAAAAAATCCAACTCTTTTTTCTAGCACTATCAATATTTTGCACACTAAATGCAGCGGAAATATTCAATAACGGTGCAAAACGATTATGGGTCTTAATTTGGTCAATATCTGGGGTCATTTCGAAATTAACAGTTCTCGGATGGTATTTCTCATAACTGTTCACAGAATGGGGTCTCAAATGTAATTTAGGCATAATATGGGGTGCAAAACAAAATTTTCGAGTTTGATTAGGGTTTGACAAATTGTCAAACCCTTTACCTCCCAAATATCCGCCGCCTCCTCCCCATTTGTGCGATTCTGTCTCGCTGGCCTTTTCCACGAAATTCCCGACGCGCACGCTGCCAACTCCGCCGCCGCTGCCGCTCCCGGTGTCGGCTTCTTGATTCGGAGGGTTGTGAGGTAGATTTCCCCCTCCGGTTCCACCTTCGCGGCTGTGAACCGAGCTCTGGTTTTGTTGTTCGGTTATACCGACCTCGGCGAACTTCGCCTGGGCTCGAGCTCTCTGCCTTTCGTCCCACCATTCTGGGTATCCTACCCAGAGAAAACAACTTTCCTTCGTGTGTTTGTTCTTGCCGCAGTGAGAACACCACAATTTTCTCTTGTCCGGCTTCCCTCCGGCTTGGTGAGCGGCGGCTCCGGCAGGTGGAGGACGATGCGGTCCATTTCGATTGGTTGGTCTATCTCTCTGTGCTCCAAATCCATATCCGATCTCCCCCGATGATGTATCGGCGCTCCCTACGCCAGTGGCATCTCCGATTGGTGAAGAGGATGCCGGCGACATGATATTGCATCGAGTCGCCTCCTTCTTCACCAATGCGTAGGCCTCTTCGACTGAGGGGTACGGCTCAAGTTTGAGGATATCTCGCCGGATTGCATTATATTCCGGGTTTAATCCAGTGAGGAATTTGTAAAGCCTCTTCTCGCTTGTGAAATCTCTGAACTGTTTGATCCCCTTATCGCAGCATGTCACCGGTTGTTTTTGCCTTCTGTCGACATTAATCCATAATCCATGGATTCGACGGTAATACGTCTCAAGGTCTAAGTTCCCCTGTCTAATATATAACACTTTGTCTTCCAGGTCGTAGATATGGAATGAATCCGCCTTGCTTTCGAACGTGATTGGAAGGTTGTCCCACAAAGCTTTGGACGTTTGGTGGTGAGCAAAATCGACAATAATATCATGTTCGATATTGTCGATTATCCACGAGAAAACCACGAGATCGGTTTCCTCCCAATCTCTATATCCCTTGCTGTTTGGTTTCTGGTGGCTCATCGACTATGTGGGAGTATCCTCTCCTTCCTCCTATCGCGACTTTCATACGTCGTGACCATAACGGGTAATTCTTCCCGTTGAGTTTGAACGCCACGGTAACGTTCTTGCTTGACCTCAATTTTGAGGGTTCGGTTGTGGGTTTTTCATCATCTGTGTCTGACATTTTTTTTGTGAATAGGGATGGATTTTCTGGGTTTGATTTCAGCCTCTTGGCCGAGTTTTGGTATGGTTAGGGCTAGGATGAAATTTTTCTGAGCCCTAAAACCTACTCTGACGCCATGAAGAAAGAGTTTGGGGATTGAAATTGTGTATTTTCTTGAATGAATAAAAACGTTACAATAGTTCACCTATTTATAGGTCTAGAAATATTCACATAAGGAAAACTAATATCTGCCTATTTTACAGGGATTATACTCTATCTATGGAAGGAGATCAATTAGGGATCAATTTGAATATTCTACGATATCTTCCAACAGTTGAGACAACTTGTGACATAGTCTTCGAGAGGTGGAATGGGATCCCCGGCTATGAAGGGTGCAAAACACCTCTGCTTTCCCTCATACCCCAATATTTTATTCATCAAACAAAAACAAAAGGTTTATAAAATAATGAGGTGTGAGGAACAATATCCCATGTTGTGCACCCCTCCACAGCAGGGGATCCCAGCCCCTTCGAACTACATATACTGCGTCAATAAATTAAACATTGATATCTAAGCATATTATGTGCTATATATCGAGGTAGTTAGAATTTTAGAGATGGAGAAAATAAGGTTTAATTTCATTCCGAAAGCGAAAACACATGTAGTAATCTGCACTATTTATTATGTTAGGCCTCCTATTCGTAGCTTAGCCTACTTTCTTTAACAAAAACAGAAAAATATTGTTTATGTTATGACTCCCTTTTCCCCCCGACGAAGTTTTTTTTAAAATGGATATAGCCAAAAAAACAAATCCCCGTAAAATCAAAGTTAGGCTATATTGTTTGTGTATTTAATAGGGAGTATTTTTAAGGGAAAAATCATACTAAAACACATTTTAAAAAATGAAGCACGGAGTGTAAGTAATGATGAATCATATATGAAACATGGTAAACTCGCTATAAAAATTCCATGGATTAAAATAAATGGAATATTTCGCTTTTATGAATTCAAAATCACGAACTCATTCAATAAAGTAACGAATTCATTATGAATATTCACGATCAAATAATAAATAAGTAGTAAGTAATTTATAATTTTATTTTTTTCCAATCCTGCATTAGTGCATGCACAAGATAAACGGTGCTCTATTTCAATAAATTATAAATGTACAAGACAAAGAGATATTGTCAATGGAAAATGCGTCTCATTTCATTAAAGAGAAAAGAGTTTTTAAAATTGGAAAGTGAATATTCTTACAGGACAGATTAGAAAGAATATAGTGTATATTCTTGTGGGACGAAAGGATATCTAATATTCCATTATATTTTAGTTTGTACACCAATCCATGTATTTTCGTTTATGTCATCTGATCATATATTACATTATTATTAATATTAAATGTACATGCAGCAATAATGCTGATTATCATTTTCCATAGCATTTATATAATGAAGCTTTCTTTCTTTCTTTCTTTTTAGATCTTCTAGAAACGCATCATAGTTAAATTCAAGGACAAAAGTATCTCGTGAACTTTATTCGATTGCATTTTTTGCTGCTGGAGAAACTGAACCCTACCGTTATAGGAGTATTACTTCATTGGGCGGAACTACGTATAAAGGAGGGAGGGCTTTAGCCCTAATGAATCTAAATTTTTTAAAATTTCTATTATAAAGTTTCAAAATATGTTCATATTTATACATATTATAGTATAAAAACCTCTATTCATAATCTAAATTATTTGAAAATTTAATTTCAAATAAAATTTTGAATATTTAGCCCCTACTCGTATTCATTTCTGCGTCCGCAAATCATTTATCTCAATCCTAATTATATAGCTTTGATTTATTGCAACAAAACCAGCCACCAATTGTAAAAGCGGAATTAGATATATGTTGACTATGTACAATCAAGCACCTGAATAGAATGTAGGATATCAAAACTTAATTAATGTTCATGATGAGAATCAATCAAATTTCTGCAAGTCTTGATATTCAATGGACCTGTACCTGCATCAGCTGAATACTGCCATGCTCATCAACAAGTCTTGCAGCTAGCACCACCCTCTCTCTACACACACTATATATACTTGTGTGTGTTTTTAGTTGAAATAAAAAAGTTAGTTATCAGTGATTGAAATGGAAAGGGAAGAGGTAGGCAGCACTGTGCCGTTTTACCGGCTCTTCGCCTTTGCTGATCCTGTGGATCAAGTGTTGATGATAGTTGGTTCAGTGGGTGCCGTTGGGAATGGAGTGTGTACGTCTCTAACGGCATTCCTTTTCGGGGAACTCCTCGATTCTTTCAGCCAAATCCAGAACAACGGTGTTGTTTCCATTATCTCAAAAGTATCTACATCTCATCATATTCATTCTCTACCTACTTGTTTATGGTAGCTTCATGATTTTGTGCTTTCGATCATCACTTGTATCTCACATTTTCATGTTGCATTTCAATCCTTAGGTGTCACTAAAGTTTGTGTATTTGGCTATGGGATGTGGCGTGGCAGCATTTCTTCGTAAGTTTTACCCTGTAGCCATCTTAATCATATTGTTGAACTCTAACATACTTAACTTTGAATGATCTATAGAGGTGGCTTGTTGGATGATCACTGGAGAAAGGCAGGCTGCAAGAATTAGGAGTCTATATTTGTCATCAATTTTGAGGCAAGATGTTGCTTTCTTTGATAAGCAAAGTAATACAGGAGAAGTGGTTGGAAGATTGTCTGGTGACACTCAGCTTATTCAAGACGTCATGGGTGAGAAGGTACCTACTTTCTCTCACATCTCTATGCTTCTATGAACTGCCCAAACAAGAATTCTTGAACAGCGTCTTTTTCCTATGATTTCTGGAGAGAAAAGATTACATGTTGTATATGCATCCTCCTGCAGGTTGGCAGGTTCATTCAGCTAGTATCAGCATTGTTGGGAGGTTTCGTGATCGCGTTTATCAGAGGATGGCTTGTTACGCTCGTCATGCTATCATCCATTCCTCTAATGGTGATATCAGGAGGTGTCATGTCGCTACTCCTGTCGAAGATGGCATCTCATGGCCAAGAAGTGTATGCTAAGTGCGCAGCTATAGTTGAACAGACGATTGGCTCAATCAGAACGGTCTCATCCTTGTTAACAATCTTTTGCTTCCATATAGTACATTTTTAGACAAAATACACGTTGACATATGCGTCTATGATTCTGTTCAGGTTGCGTCGTTTACTGGGGAGAAGCAAGCTGTGGCTGACTACGATAAGTCCCTCATCAAAGCCTACAAATCAGGGGTGCACGAAGGGCTGGCGAGTGGGCTGTGGATCGGATCAGTCATGTTCATTGTATTATGCAGTTATGCTCTGGTTACCTGGTTTGGAAGCAAGATGGTCTTGGAGAAGAGATATGCTGGTGGTGACGTGATCATCGTGATCATCGCCATGGTTACTGGTTCAACGTAAGTACATATACTATTGATGTTGCTGTTGCTGCAGTTTATATTATATATTGATGTTGTATGTTGTGTAGGTCTTTTGGACAAGCATATCCTTGCATGTCGGCATTTGCTGCAGGGCGAGCAGCAGCGTACAAGATGTTTGAGACGATAAAGAGGAAGCCCGAGATAGATGCATACGACACAAGTGGGGAGATGCCAGAAGACATCCGTGGGAATATAGAGTTTAGAGACGTGCATTTCAGCTATCCGGCTAGGCCTAATGAGCAGATATTCAGAGGCTTAAATCTGTCGATTTCGAGTGGTCTGACAGTGGCTCTGGTTGGGCAAAGTGGAAGTGGGAAATCAACTGTGATAAGTTTGATAGAGAGGTTTTATGACCCTCAACATGGTGAAGTTTTGATTGATGGCATCAATCTGAAGCAATTCCAGCTTAAATGGATTAGGTCCAAAATAGGGCTTGTGAGTCAAGAGCCTGTGCTTTTCACAGCTAGTATTAAAGATAATATTGCATATGGTAAGGATGGTGCAACAATTGAGGAAATCAGGGCAGCAGCAGAACAAGCCAATGCTGCTAAATTCATTGATAAATTGCCCCAGGCAACAACCATGACCTCTTTCTTTTCTTTCCCTAATTCATTTTGAACAAACTAATACTAATACAAGATGACTTTGTTTTCTGCAGGGACTTGATACCATGGTAGGTGAACACGGAACTCAGCTTTCGGGTGGACAGAAACAACGAGTAGCCATAGCTAGAGCGATCTTGAAGGATCCAAGGATTCTACTGTTGGATGAGGCTACAAGTGCACTAGATGCAGAATCAGAAAGAGTAGTGCAGGAGGCATTAGACCGAATAATGGTGAACAGAACAACTGTAATTGTTGCACATCGGTTGAGCACAATTAGGAATGCCAATATGATCGTTGTCATTCACCAAGGCAAGGTGGTTGAAAAAGGTACTACTATCTCTCTCTTTACTCTTTTATCTCAACTTGTACGGTAAACAAGACATTTCCTTTGCAAGAGAAGACTAATTTGATTGTAACTGCAGGGACACATTCTGAACTATTGGAAGATCCTGAAGGTGCGTATTCTCAGCTCATACGCCTGCAGGAAGTAAACAGAGACACATCAGAGCATGTCAAAGGCAAAGAAAGATCAGAAACAAGTGTGGATTTGGAGAGATCGCAGTCAAGTCGAAGGATGTCACTCACACGTTCCATGAGTCGGGGCTCATCTAGCAGCCGTCACCACTCATTGCCATTCACAATTGGCCTACCTGCAACAACACTAAACGTCTCTGAATCTGCACTAGAGAAATCAGATCACGAATCATCTGAAATGCATCCTAAGGTCCCTCTCTTCCGCCTTGCCAATCTCAACAAGCCAGAAACACCAATGCTCATAGCAGGAGCCGTCTTTGCCATAATAAATGGCTCTATTTTGCCAATCTTCGGCCTACTACTAAATAACGTGATCATAACCTTCTGCGAGTCCCCAAGTGAGCTGCGCAAAGACGCAAAGTTTTGGGCCATCATACTCATGGTGCACGGGGTGGTGTCTCTGATCGCATATCCAGCGAGGACGTATCTCTTTGGCTTGGCGGGGAACAAGCTGATTAGGAGGATCAGACTGATGTGCTTCGAGAAGGTGGTGAATATGGAGGTGGGGTGGTTCGACAAGGGAGAGCACTCAAGTGGGATCATCCGAGCAAGGCTGTCTGCTGATGCTGCCACTGTTAGAGGTCTGGTCGGCGACGCGCTTGGGCAGATAATTCAAGATTTGTCATCATTGGTTGCTGGGTTAGCCATTGCCTTTGAAGGTAGCTGGCAGTTGTCTCTGATCATCATGGCGATGATGCCTTTGTTTGGAGCGAATGGATATGTACTGCTCAAGTTCATGAAAAGGTATAGCGCAGCTGCTAAGGCGATGTACGAGGAGGCGAGCCAGGTGGCGAATGACGCAGTGGGGAGTATAAGGACGGTTGCTTCCTTTTGTGCGGAGGAGAAGGTAATGGACATGTATAGGAAGAAATGTGAAGGGCCTATGAGCATTGGGATTAAGCAGGGATTGGTTTGTGGAGTAGGTTTTGGGATAGCCTTTGCCCTCCCCTTTCTGATTTATGCTACCAGCTTCTATGCTGGAGCTCGACTCATTGATGATGGCAAAGTCACTTTCTTTGAAGTAAATCAGGTAACCACGACCAACCAATCATTCATTCATTCATTCATTCAATTCTCTTCTCTAACCCTAATCCTAACTAATTAAACGTTGCAGGTTTTCTTCGCTCTAGCCATGATGGCACAAGCAATCTCTCTATCCAGCTCTTTTGCACCGGATTCAAACAAAGCCAAGGTTGCAGCAGCGTCAATATTCACCATTCTCGACAGGGAATCGAAGATCGACCCCAGTGATGAATCCGGCATCAAATTAGAGAGTGTAAAGGGAGAGATCGAGCTCAAACATGTGAGCTTCAAGTATCCGACCCGACCCGATGTGCAGATCTTCAGAGACCTCTCCTTAACGATTCATGGCCAAAAGGTATATACATTACGATTAGGTAAAAGTAGATTTAATTGACGGAATTGTTGATTATCAATACTCAATTTGCAGACAGTAGCTCTGGTTGGAGAGAGCGGGAGCGGCAAATCAACGGTGATATCACTGTTACAGAGATTCTACGATCCAGATTCAGGGCGCATAACCCTAGACGGCGTCGAGATCCAAAAATTCCAGCTGAAATGGCTGAGGCAGCAGATGGGGCTGGTGAACCAAGAGCCGGTGCTCTTCAACGACACGATCCGCGCCAACATAGCCTACGGGAAGGAAGGGGAGGCGACGGAGGCAGAAATCATCGCGGCAGCGGAGCAGGCGAATGCGCACAAATTCATAAGCGGGCTGCAACAGGGGTACGACACGGTTGTGGGGGAGCGCGGGGTGCAGCTGTCGGGGGGGCAGAAGCAGCGTGTGGCGATTGCGCGGGCCATCGTGAAGAGCCCGAAGATTCTGCTGCTGGATGAGGCGACGAGCGCGCTAGACGCAGAGTCAGAGAGAGTGGTGCAGGACGCGCTTGATCAGGTGATGGTGAACCGGACGACGGTGATTGTGGCGCATCGGCTGTCCACGATCAAGACGGCCGATTTGATAGCGGTTGTAAACAATGGAGTGATTGTGGAGAAAGGGAAGCATCAGAGTTTAATTAACATCAAACATGGATTTTACGCATCATTAGTTGCGCTTCATGCGACATCCTAATTTTTACTGAGTTTATGCAATATGTAATGCATGAAACCAAGATTTAATTAGTTAAATCAAAACAAAATAGAACTTTTATAAAGATAATGTACTCCATTTGATTAGACGAACAACATGTGCAACATTTACAGATCTCTTTGAATGCTTTTCTGGACTCCTTGCCCCCTACAACTAAACCTGGAATTGTGCTGTATGGCCGCATGATTTCAGTTTATAATTTCTCTCAAGAGTCGTAGCATCTGCTGATGTAATTCCTGGTGACAAATCACCAAGTGAGGACGCCTTAAGGACATTGATCTATGGAACTGGGATATATTTGTCAACTATCCATGCTTCTATTTCTGTAGCGCATGCAATACTGTTGTCATTGATACCATAAACTGAATCTACCTGAAGTTCAGAGAGACCGTTGCCTGGGTGCTGAAGTGGAGGTTGCCTTGGCAATAATTCAGGGGCCATCTGCTGAAATGTCAAAAGGGGCTGTTAAAAGGCCTGGTGGAAATAGCCGGATAATTGTGTGTGCTGGTGGACCATGTACTTATGGCCCTGGTTCCGTACCTCATTCTCTTAATCATCCAAACTATTTGCACTTACAGAAATCAGAATTAAAATGGATGGACAATCTAGGTTGTGACATGTCCTGGGACATGTCCTGTACGGGTTCCTCTACTGCAGCCTCTTACAAAATCTTCTGGAGGCGTTTTGATTCTTCATGATGATTTTGGGGAAGCATTTGGTGTGAATCTGCAGAGAGTGTCTTCAAGGGCTGCAGGTTCTCATGGTTTATTGGAAATCAGGTGTTCTGACAGTATCTTTGTCAGTCAAGTGGTTGGACCTGGTGAGGAGGCCCGTGTGGATAGCCATGAATCTTTTAAGAATGACACTGCTGTCGCTATTCAGATGCTGAGTGTTGAAGAAACCCAAAGTTTTGCCGTGTCAATGGAGAATCGTGCAGATATCAAGAGCAATTTTGTGCACTTTCAGTTTGCAATTCGGTATTCAACTGCTTATCAAGCACAAGACCTAGCCAATGGGCATATCAAATTACTTCTAAATAGTGACCATGTTGTTGCATTTTCCATTCAAGAATTTGGCATCTCTTAAGCTGTTAAGCAACACCATGTTAGGGTGCTTTCCTGGAATTCATTACTTGCTCAAGTATTGGATTCTCTTTCCTTGCATTTATTCTCTAATTGCTTAATCTGTCTTGTTTTGAAGTTTAAATTGTTTCTGGCACTTCTTTTGATATGCATATACTGCTGAAGGATGGAATACTTCTTTTACTTTTTTTTTCTGAGCTAAAAAAAACACCTATACTAACTAAACTATTTCTGAACATCACCATCCATGCTGTTTCCATCTGCATTATGATGGTGTAAATGTGGTGTTTTTGCTGTTTTGGCTGTTGTGGGGGGGTAAGAAGCAAAAGTTTTAGTAAGCAATGAGATCAGAATTCCAGAGGGATGATGAGCAACGCCAAAAATTGAATTCATCCTAACTACCGATCTCAGGTGACGTCTAAAACAAAAGAGCCTTAAATTGTTCACATCCAAATCCAAGAATATCTGTTCTTATTGTTATTTTTTCAGGGTGCTGAGCTTGCTGCACAGGAAAGAAAGAGTGCAGCAGCATTGGCTGCTTGTAGGACATTGGCTGAAGAGCTAACTGAGCTGCGTTTTCCAGCTCCTAGGATTCTTGCATTTAAGGTAAGAGAGCAGGTTTATGTTAAATATGAAAACACAAGTGGTTATTGTCATGGAATTCCATATTTAGCCTGGGATATGGTTGTCTGATACAGGAGGGGAGCTCACAGGCTCGATATTTTGTGTCTCGCTTGATACCAGCACGCAAAGATCCTCCATACGAACAGGTTTGCTTGCAATTTCAACTTCTTGTTGTATGTTGAAGTAAGGCTGGTGAAAAAAGTGTGATATAATGATGGGGTGTGAGTGGTGGTGATTGCAGGAAGCAAGATTTCCTCAGCTTCGAACGCTGAGCGCAGACGAGAGAACGAAGCTAAAGAGTAGTTTTGTTCACTTTGATGATCCTAGCTTCTGTGAGTGGATGCGAAGCTTGAAAGTGTTGCCCCCGAGCCTAGCTAAGATGGCCTTGTTTCTCTTCTACACCCTATTTTCATCATCCCTTTTTTATGGATGCTCAATTTTGATTTATTTTCTTTTTTTTTTTTAACATAGGATACTTGTACACAATGCAGCTCAAATCGTATAATCAATTTTAGGCAGCTGCTATACAATTCTTACGGGACTTTGATTGCCTTCATGCTTTGTTGGTTTTTTATTACTACTAAGTTGACTCAATTTAGTGTAGACATTAATTTAGATTACTACATACCTAATTTTTACCCTTTTTGTCACTACTTGCATTTATCAAACAGTAATAAATTTACTAGTATAATTATTTTATCATAATTTTATAAATTTCACTTCAATTATAATTATTTTATCTTAATTTCATAAATTTCGCTTCAATAATTTGTTGTTCAATTATTTTCTGTTTCTAATAATATTCCTACAAAGCTATAAAAAAAAATAAAAAAATCGACGGAATGCCCGTGAATTAATGAATAAAAATATTACTCAAAATAATGACAAAAAGTTATTGAGGAGTACTAGAAATATTGAAAAGAGGTGAATTAGCAGTAGGACCGCGAAGAGAGAATCTTTGGAATTGCAATATGCAGATCCTTCACATCCCATGCTTGGAAGATAACTACTCTTACATGTAATCAAATCCCAACTCTTGAGAATTCATTGTTTGAGAACCTAATTGGAATTGGGTTTGCAGGATTATCGATGAGGCGACGAAAGAAGCAGCGGTGGTAGACCCAGTGGAGCCTCACAAGATTCTACGAGTAGCTCAGGAAAACGGTGTTGACCTCAAGCTTGTCCTCACCACCCATCATCACTGGTCTCTCTCTAATCTCTTTTCACTTTTATCAATTTCTAAAATTCTTCCTTCTCTAATTTAATAGCCTTTCAGCTCAATTTGATGTTATTGGAATTTGTTGGTGTGTAGGGATCATGCTGGTGGCAATGAGAAGATGAAGCAGTTGGTGCCTGATATAAAAATTTTTGGGGGTTCCCTTGATAATGTGCAGGCATGCACTAACAAACTTGAAAACGGTGATAAGTTATCTCTTGGGGCTCACATCAATATATTGTCTCTCCATACACCATGGTATTATTGGCTGCTTCTATTTGTTGGATTACCCTTATACCAGTAGTACTTGCTTTTTTCCTTAATCACTACTCCACGTTGCCTGCTTCCTGTATGAGTTTTCGATCCTTGATTAATTGCACAATCACTACATTATCTCTGCCACAACAATGAATAAGTCGTTTTGTTCTGATTTCAGCCACACCAAGGGTCATATAAGTTACTATGTGACTGGCAAAGAAGGAGACGACCCTGCTGTTTTTACTGGCGATACCTTGGTGAGCCAAAATCATTTTTACTTTTGTAGAGTTGCTTTAATAATATAGACATTTTTGTGAACAACTTACAAGAAGCAAATCTAAGTAGCTTGTCAAGTTGATGGATGACCTAGTAAACTGTTTGGAGGCATTTTTATCAATAGAAAACTGGATTCTCCAGGTTAAAAGCACTGTGACTATGGAGCTCATACTCATGCTCTTGGTGATAAGCAGTGCATAGTGATACAATTAAATTTCATGTTTATTTTGATCTGATGATATATTGAAACCTGCATGTTATGAATTTGCAGTTCATTGCTGGCTGTGGAAAGTTTTTTGAAGGCACAGCTGAGCAGATGTATCAGTCATTGTGTACTACCCTTGGTTCTTTGCCGAAGCCAACTCGAGTATATTGTGGTCATGAGGTAATATAAATTTGTACTGTGTTGGTTTTTCTTCACTATTCTTCTCTCAGGAGTGAGTAATTGTTTATGTGCACAATATTTTTTCTGTCGTGTGGTTTTTCCAACATTCAAATGCTAGGATTTGTAATGCCTTCTCATGGTTAATATCAATATCCCTTGCAAGAGAAGTCATGTTTTAATTAGGCCTTCTAGGTAGTAAGTTAGATGTTTTGATAATCATTTACTTTTACCGGTTCTGAAATTTCTTATACCTAGAGACTATCCTTTGCTTCACAAAATACCAAGGGTACACACTGCTTTCTTACCCGTATGGTATTATTGTGTGGTAGATTTATTTGTAAGCATGAAGAAATAGACTAAATGAAGTTAAGACTTGAGATGTTACAAAGTTGCAGTTTCATAAATTTGATATCGATAAGTTCATCTGAAAAATAGTTCTGGGGAGTTATTCTGCAGTGGCTAATTTGCAGTTTTCATTGAGCACACATTACGAAGTTAAATTAAACATGTTTGTGTAGTATACAAAGAAGAACTTGCAGTTTGCCTCGACTGTGGAGCCAGATAATGCAAGCATATCACAGAAATTAGCATGGGCTGAGCAGAAGAGAAAGACAGGTCTTCCAACTGTACCCTCAACCATCGAGGAAGAATTCGAGACCAATCCATTCATGCGTGTTGATCTACCGGAGATTCAGGTATAGACTGTGCTACCTGTGATTTGTTTAGAAGCACTCCATCCTTGGATACCATAGCCATGTCTATCTCTTGTATAAGCTAAAATGTTTGAGTGTATGTTATGATGTGCAGGAGAAAGTTGGGTGCAAGTCAGCTGTTGAAGCACTGCGGAAGATTCGACAGCTTAAAGATGAGTGGAGAGGATGAAGATGTGTAAGGCTCATGTTAATAAGTTCGGTGTTTTTTTATCCTGGTTTCTTCTTGGATTTTTCAAAACAATTACCAGTACTTTTTTATATTAAGCTTGAAAGACTATCAATAATTGATCCATTTTACACTTTGCCTTAGCTTACTTGTTTGTGTATATACTTGTAAGCCCAAGGTTTCACTTTTCTTTTTCATGCCTTAAAATTAGAATTCTCTTTTAACTTATAACTAGACCAAAATAGCACAACCACCGACAAAAATGGCAGCCTCGCATTGATGCACATGTTCTTCTAAAAATTTATTCAACATATTTGCGTCATAGTTGCACAAGTTTGGTCACTGGTGAGTAAGACTGCCAATTTGCGACACTACTCGAATACCTACAAAATTAGATTGAGATTATTTGCTATAGTTAAAATTAGATTATCATTTTCTCGCATTTTCATATTTTACCTTCGTTCACTTTCTTGCGGTCACTGACGCAATCTCCACTACCATGTTTTAATCGCTTTGTGTGATTGTCGTGTCGATATTATTATTATGTCATTATGTTGTCGGGTTTGCATTGTTATTTTTTTGGTGTTGTTATATCACGTCAATGCGAATAAAATCATGTCACAAACGGATTCGTGTCATATATGGATTTAAATGTAGCAGGTCGAGTTTGTGTTCAAATTCAGGATTTAATTACTCCCTCCGTCCCACATAATTTTACACACTTTGACCCGGCACGAGTTTTAAGAAATATAATGGAAAGTGGGTTGAAATAGTTGGTGGGATGTGGGTCCTACTTTTAAAGTATTAATTTTATAATGAGTTAGTGGAATATGGGGTTTACTACCAAAAATGGTAAAAGTGAAATGAGTAAAATTATGTGGGACGATCCAAAATGGAATACTGAATAAAATTATGTGGGACGAAGGGAGTAATTGATAGTGTTTGGGTTTGACTTTAGGTCATGTTTGGTTGTTAGGAAATTAAAGGAAAAGAAAGTTGACATGGAAAATGATTCCTAGGAAAGTGATTCCTAAGAATCACGTATGATTCCTGCCAACTTTACTTTTCTGTGTTTGGAAAATGTCAAGATTTTGAATTCTATATTAATTTTAAATGTTAAACTAAAAAATACAACAATTAATCAAAAAATATATATCATGTTTCTAATATTAATAATACTAATTAAATAATTATTTAAATATATTTTATAAATATAAAATTATAATTCTCATTACATGCATCTAATAAATTCTGAACTACCACAGTGAACTTGCACATACTCACAAACAATAATAGGAATTGAAATATTGTGACATCAAAAGCTATGTACTTAGTGAGAAGATTTCATGGACCATGCACAGTCGTTTTTTCTTAATAATTATTGATACATGTAGATGTATGAAATCAATTAGTATAGTTTGTATATTCTGGTAAAGGCATACACTAATTATGAAAAAAATGTAAATGAACAGAACGCATTTTATATACATACAAAATATGTGCATATATCAAAACACACAACAGAAGCCGTCATATGCATGCGACTCAGAAAAAAAAAATTGCAGAAACCTAGAACATACTCCCTCCGTCCACGATTAAGAGTCTCATTTCTAAATGGCACGGGTTTTAAGAAATATTTAGAAAAGTGGATGGAAGAAAGTTAGTGGAATAGAGGTCCCACTTGTATATATTAATTTTAAATGATAGGTGAGTGGAATGAGTTAGTGGAATGTGTGGTCTCTTTACCATTTATAGTAATTATGAACCGGGACTCTTATTCGTGGACGGATCAAAATGGAAAAACGGGACTCTTATTCATGGACGGAGGGAGTAACTCATAAATTTCTTGATAAGATGCAAAAATCTTACTTGTTATTGAAGAATTTGGACAAAAATTGCACGACTGCGTATCAAAAGTGAAGGTGTGGAGAATAGAAAAGAACCGTGAGTAAATAGAATAAAAGAAAGAAATTTTTTGCGTCGTATCATTTAAAATCCTCATATTTGGAAAAAGAATACCTAGGTTAGGCTGGGGAATCAGAACCCTATTATTTTGCCCAACTTTCCACATTTTTAGGATTCTCATTACTTTCCTAATTTCATTAAAAATCAAACAAACATTGGAATTTAAAAATTGAAGAATCAAATTACCCAGCAAGAATCCTGATAATCAAACATGGCTTTTATGTATTGGAATTTCCAATATCTCCCCACATAATTTGTATACGTAACGTTAAAACTTGTCGAGCTTCATTTGTTGAACATTTCAATAATCTCAAATCATGCGAGTTGAGTTATCATCGGGGTGATCAATATGTCTAAGATTTTCTCTTTCATTTCATAATTTTCTACTCAACATATGAAATCAATCATACAAACACTTGATACTGCGAAGCGTTTTGAAACATTTACTATCATATTGAAATTTCAAGTATTAAAATAAAAATAGCTGAACTAAATATCTTTACATATCTTTTTTTCCATTTTCAAATTTTAATATTCACTATATTCCAATAAATATTACTCCTATCATTTATATAAAAAAAAAAAAAGTACTCAAATTTAAGAAATTAACGTGTATAAACTATAAAGAGTTGATGATTAGAAGAGAGAGAGGCGAAAAAAGATGGAAGCTTTGGTGTGCAGAAAACTGGGTGACCCGACAGTGCCGGCGGAGGGGAGTGATGATTCAGCCCTGACCCTCTCAAGGGCTCACCCGATTCCCCAACTGAATTCACCCACATCGGTGCGAGTCCGAGTCAAAGCAACCAGCTTGAACTTCGCCAATTACCTCCAAATCCAGGGCAAGTACCAAGAGAAACCACCCTTGCCCTTTATCCCCGGCTCTGATTACTCCGGCACCGTCGATGCCGTCGGAGAAGCTGTCTCTAACTTCAAAATCGGGGATCCCGTTTGCTCCTTTGCCGCCCTCGGATCATTCGCCCAATTCATCGTCGCCGATCAATCTGAGCTGTAACCATTTCCATTTCAATTCTCTAAATTTAGTTTAAATTCTTCCTTTCTGAATTATTTTTACATGTCAAATTCCATAAATCAATATGTCTAATCTGAATTCATATGCTTCGCTGAGTCTGATTGTATTCAACTAGGCTCTGTGCTGTTGAGTTTTTGTCAAAATAAAGACAACTTGTTGCTTATATCTATGTATTATTGGTAGTATGTTGTTAGTATAGGTTGTGATTAAAAGACATTCAGAATAGTTTAATTAAACAAAATTGCATGTGCTGCATTGTATTACTACTATTTAGTATTAGAAGCATTATTGATGTAGAATTTGTGTCCTGATATCAGGATATGGGTTATGAGTTGATATAAAATCAAATAATAATTCATATTTTTGCATTTATATGATTTCTAGTTTTTAACTATATAGGATATGACCAAAAAACTTATTTTGATTTTCTTATATACAGATTTTTGGTGCCAAAAGGGTGTGACTTGGTTGCTGTTGGTGCATTTCCGGTTGCGTATAGTACATCTCATGTGGCACTTGTTCATAGAGCACAACTACATGCTGGTCAGGTAGTATAGAGCTACTACTTTCTTTTGCCCTTTGTTTATTCAAAATGGTAGTGATATACTGTTTTTGTGATGGATGCAGGTATTGATGGTTCTTGGTGCAGCTGGAGGAGTCGGTGTTTCTGCTGTACAAATTGGCAAGGTCCGTGGCGCCATTGTTATAGCTGTTGCTAGGTAAGTAATACAATGACTGAGATATAATCAAAGTGATAGAACTAGTATGTATATATGGTTGAGTGGTAGTAATCTGTCCGTGTTGTTGAATAATCGGGCAGGGGAAGTGAGAAGGTGCGATTCCTCAAGTCATTGGGTGTCGATCATGTTGTTGATATAAGCAAAGAGGATATGAGTCAGAGTGTGAAGGGATTTCTCAAGGCTAGAAAGCTTAGAGGGGTGGATGTTCTGTACGATCCAGTCGGAGGGAAGCTGACAAAAGAGTCTTTGAAGCTGTTGAGCTGGGGAGCACAAATCCTGATCATAGGGTTTGCAAGTGGGGAAGTGCCAATAGTCCCAGCAAACATTGCTCTTGTTAAGGTAATGCTTGCTTGAAAGTTGAAGCCACAACTGCAGGTTTTTGTTATTGCAGGAAAGAAAGAAAGAAATGAATGAATGTGTTTTATTGCAGAACTGGACAGTTCATGGACTTTACTGGGGGAGCCATAGGATACACCAACCGCGTGTTCTGGAAGATTCGGTCAAGGAATTGCTATCCTGGCTGGCTGATGGCTTACTCACTGTTAAAATATCCCATACTTATAGCCTCCATCAGGCAAATCTTGCATTTGGTGCCCTCAAGAATAGAGAAGCTATTGGCAAGGTTTTGATTGTGTTTGATGAGTCCACCTCCAAGTTGTAATGCCCATAAATACTAATTATACTTTCCCTTCTACTTTTCAGTCTAACAATAAAGCTCATGTAAATAATACTATATCAATAAGTTTGGCCGATTTTGAGAGAGAGAGAGATGTTGTGCTTGGAATGGATTAAATGAAGGAGCACATTTACATTTATGGGAATACTACGTTGAGAAAGTTTGTTTAGTGACCTTGCCAAACTATAAATGTATGTTGAAGCTAATGATAAGATAATTAGAAGCTCTCGAATGCTAGTATACAAAGTACCAACTAAGTACACTAATCAACAATTTTAACAAAATAAATCTGTTGTGTGTGTTAGGTCATATATGGGCTGACAAAACTTTGATCCAATTGGAATGAGTCCACACAAAATTACTTTGATTAGATAGGATAAATTTTGTAAGATGCAGACAAGTCATCTTTTCAATTTGAATACCGGTTAGTTAGTACTTAGCTGTCAAATTTATTACGCAAAATATCCATGGAGACAAAGAAGCCAAGGGCCAGCAATTAAATAATTTGAAGTTTTATCTGCAACTCAGGTACGTCTGTTTTTGTCAACAATGTTCCATCTTATTCACAATTTCTTTTCATGATCTTGCAACGATGCGGTTTTATCTTTGTTACATGGAACTAGTAATTAATTTTCTGGAAATTATATATGCCTCAGATCTGACTGCTTAATTGTTTCTTGCCAAAAAATTTACCTTGAAGAAATCATTATACTAGCTTGTGTCATCTTTGAACTGAACAGGATGAGGATCATTATAGAAGCAAACTGCTAAATTTCTTCATGCGAATAATTGAAGACTGGTTGATGGTTTTGCAGGCATTTAAAACCAGTTTCTTCTTTCATATGTTCTTTCATTAAAAGATTCAACATTTATAATTGCTCAGAGCTATGGAATCAATGGCCTCTTTCATATGTATTTGATGTGAATATTTAGATTTTCTGGGCACAACATAACTAACAACAATTCTTTGCCATACATCAACTTCAATGGCTTGCAGTCTTGAATCCAATTCCTTGGCATGAGATGGCATCTAATAAAGGTAGGAAATTCAAATCAGTGGACTTGATCTTTTTTTATCATGTCACTAATTATATATGCTATCAATATTGGACAGGCATTGCTATAGTGATTATGGGAGTGAGTGGTGCAGGAAAATCGTCAGTCATCCATATCTCTTCTCTTCCTCTTGTCATTACTCAATTAGTAGTACTCCATATCTTAATGAATTGAATTTGTGATGCAGAACTATTGGGGCTATGCTGGCACAAGTTATGAATGCTCGTTTTCTTGATGCCGATGACTACCACCCGCAGTCAAACAAAGGTGCATTACATTTACATTCATACATACAGTTATAGGTAGGTAGGTTCATGATTATCATGTGTTGTTAATAATTTCTTTCTGTGACTATAACAGACAAGATGAAGGCTGGGATCCCTCTTACAGACGAAGATCGCTTCCCTTGGCTTGAAACTTTACGTGATGCCTTAAGGGTGAGCTTGCTGAATGGGGAAACCGTCGTTCTTGGATGCTCTGCTCTGCAGAAGCATTACAGGCAAATTCTACGATGCGCAGATCCTGACTATGTACCAGCTGGAGCTTCTTGTGCTGTCAACTTTGTACTTTTGAGCGTTGATGCAGAGGTTCTTGCTGCTCGATTGGAGAAACGAGCAGCACATTTCATGCCGGCCAAGCTCTTGCAATCTCAACTGGATTTACTGCAGATAGATGAATCAGAAGGGATACTCAAAGTTGACGCTTCACTTCATCCTCACCAAACTTTGAAAGCCATACAAGCTTTAATTTCCTCAAGCCTGCCTCACTTGTATCCTAATCATCAATCTTAACTAGTTGTCTCTGCTTTTTTGGCTTCAAACTTCAATTATAAACATTTCACTCCCATCATCACTATCTTGCTTAAATTACTTGTGTAAGCACAACTGTTTTAATGCAATTAGTATATAGTGAGAATCACTTGAAAAAATATATATTCCATCAGTGAAGACATACTTCAACTTGTGAATCACTTTAAACGTTAAGGGTGTCTTTACATCGTACCCCAATATATAATGATTCAATTTTTTATCCGAAAACCAAAGACTGACTCAAATGTATGTCTATTCGGCCTTTATGCGAACAAAAGTACACAAGTCGTACCTCAAAAAATTCTCATCCTACAAATCCATGATTCAAAATTGAGAATCGAAATCTCAAGATGAGCAGCAAATCAACGTCTTCTTTCCTCCCTAGAGGATTGCCAAGTCTTTGAGCCACCAGAAGCAGCAGGCCTGCGATCATCCCGCCATCTGTCACCAGCTGGAGGTTCAGTCCGGCTGCCACTGGACCATTTGTCAGTGGCTGGAGGTAGGGCTTGGCCAACCTCAGCCGGTGCTCTTCTGAACCTCGGGACAAACTTGGCAGGTCCAGGCATAGGTGCAGCTGCAGCTGCGGCTGGAACAGCAGTAGGTGGAGTCTCCACAGGGTGTGCAGAAGAAAGATCAGTCTTCGGTAGCACAGCAGCAGCTGACCTCCCCAATATCTCTTCCCTTCTCTGCCTTTCTTTTTCTTCCAGCTCTCTCTCTCTTTGCCTCTGCTTCTCAGCAATTTCATCCAGCTTGGCCTTTCGTTCAGCTTCCTCTTTCTTTCGCCTCTCCATCTCTGCAGTAACCAGTGATCCAAAGTCGAATTAAGTATTAAAACCAACTCAACTAAGAGAAGGAGATTAATTTCAAGTACAAAATAAATAACAGAAAGTATGACATGATAAATCGTGAATTCAGCCTAGGAGGAACCTTGTTCCCAGAAATAGGTGGTATTGATTTACCCTCTGGACAAATAAATTGCTTGGTTTCAAAATTTAACAAGAATGTACCTTCAAGTTTCCGAGCCGCCTCCTCTTCACGCAATCTTTTCTGTCTCTCCTCCTCAATTCTCAAGAAATATATGAATTTTCTCTTAGCTTCTCTTTCCTCTTTACGCGACTGGATTATGTTGCTTATCCTCTCTTCTCTTTCCTGTCTAAGCCTGTCGCGTTCAGCTTTCCTACAATTTAGCAATCGTTCTTGGAAAATGTTCTGCACAAGACCAAGAAAATATGCCAGTTATATACAACATATAAATGAAACAAGATCTTTAAAAATGGGCAAATGTTTACTACTCTGAATATACAGAATACTCCAAACAATTAATTGAAAAAAATAATAGTACTCCCTCCGTCCCAGATAATTCGACCCAGTATTCCATTTCGGGCCGTCCCACATAATTTGTCCCACTTCACTTTTACCATTTTTGGTAGTGGACCCCATATTCCACTAACTCATTCCTACTCACATTTTATTATAAAACTAATACTTTAAAAGTAGGACCCACGTTCCATTAACTTTTTCAACTCACTTTCCATTAAGTTTCTTAAAACCCATGCCGGGTCAAAGTGTCCCGAATTATCTGGGACGGAGGGAGTATATGTTAACAAAGAAAAAGTTGAAGATCAATATCATTGTCGACAATAGTTTAAATGATCCATTAACATAGAAGTTCAAAAACCTTGTTCTCCAAGATCCTGCTCAGCCTTCTTTTCTCCTCTAGATCTCCAGCATGGCGTTGCCTACTTAACTCAACCTCTCGCTGTATATGATTGGAAAAAAGAACAAGTGCAGTTAATTTTTATATAAATCCTCAATCGCGAGAAAGAACCAATATTATCCCAGTGCAGGAAATCTCCTGCAACAAAAGGATTACTAGTAAAAGAAAGTTCCCCCCAAAGAAGATGACAGATTCATACCTGCTGCTCAAGCTCATGGTGAACTTTCTCATCTTCTAGGCGTTTCTGAAATGTAGCTTCTATAAGCGGGGCAGCCTCTTCCCTTTTTGCTCTCTCCAAATAATCCATTGTTTTTCCATGCTTCTGTAGCCTTTTCTCCATCTCTTGCTTCTCCCTGAGCTGCTCACTAACAGCTAGCTCCATCAAAGACTGCTTGGTTAATTTTTCCTGAATCCATATAAATTTGTTAATTCAGAAAATATGGTTAGCAAAACAGCAAAGACATCTGTTTCAAGAAATCAGTTCACTCACCCCCTCTAAGACTGGTTTCTTTCCTTTCTTCTTTCCACGCTTTTCCGCTTCCTGCAGTAATGCTTGGGCTTCCTCAAGCTCGCGTTCCTCTATTTCCCGGCGAATTCTTTGATTCTTCATTTGCTCAAATTCTATAGCAAGCCTTTTCTGCTCTGCCTCTTCAGTTATTTTCTGTATTTTCAGCTTCTTTGCCTCCTCCTCACGTTCCTTAAAATATAGAAGTCAGTCATACACTGAATTAGAAATTAAAGAACAGAGTTAACTACCTCACTCACACAAAGCCATCACATTGTCAAAGCAAAAATGACATACCATCTCTAACAGCTGACGCTCTTGTTCTTCTTTGCGCTTTTCAATTATTGACTTGCGTGCAAGCAGACGTTTGTGCTCTTTTTCAACTACTTCTACTAAATCTGAAAGTGATTCCCCCAATTTTGGGATTCCCTTCCCAGTAGGGCAGATCATGACCCTGGACTTGCTAAGGGATTCAGTAAGAGTGGATAGGTGATCTTGTATGCCTTCTGATTCAAGACTCTGATGAGAAAACATTCACATATAAGTTGCCATAGTTTGAGATACAGCATCCAATGGAATTTGTGAAGGAAAATCACGGGGAACAGAAACATGAAAGAGAAAATGAAAAACAGAAGATGAAGCTAAAAAACTTTATATGTCAACCTAAACCCAGACATACATATACATTATACGGTATCTAATAAAGCACGGGTTAGATATAGAGATATATATAGAAAAAAAAACGAGTAAAAACCGCGCAACACCTAGGTCCGAATCCCATTAGAAGCGAAAAAAATATTTTTGTTTGTTGATTTAATATAACAGCCATACCAACTACCAAGGGACTCGGAACATGATAAGCCTTAAAAATGCTCTTAATATTGTGTGAACCAACACAGGTTTGCTATTTATGCTAATGAAGAAGAGTTTGCCTCAAAAATTGATTGCTTTATTGGTAGTAACTAGGAAGCAAGGAGTTCTTGAAGGAAGTTAGCAAACCAGGAGTTGAAATAACTTGCAACATTTTGGCTCCTAGTGGAACTGATGGAAAGGATAGTGCAGATGGATATTGGTCACTCCTAGACATGAGAGGAATTTAAAAACTGGGAAGGAGCATTCACTTACACAAACAAAAAGGTGTATTGTAGCATCAAATTATACTTGTACACTTGATCAGCCAAGCTCAGTAGGTAATTCAGAAAGACAGAAAAGTTAGATGGTTACCTTATTACCAAAGAAAATTGCACCCTTGCTGTAATTCACTTTCATTGACAAGAAATTATTTTTGACTGCATCAACAGAGATCTTCTCCACCATTGGGAAATCAAAAAATGGAATTATCTTCGATAGATTATCAATGGTCATAGTCTGATACACCTTTGAGACCTGGATGTATAAAACAAACAAAAAAGAACAAATATCAAGTAAGATATCAAAAGTATTCCACAAGAAGCAGTAAGATACGGTAATGCATACCCGCTGAAGTAACCGAAGAGTAGCAAGCTTCTCCAGAGAAGGAACATACTGAGACAGATGTACTTCTGGAACAGAGGAAGCAGAAGCAAGTTTGCCTCCAACCTTTGAAATTTTTGTTAACAAGGGTTGTACTTGCAGTGCAAGGTGTAAAGGGTGAAATTCATGTTCCAAAATATGGTAAAGATCCTTCACTTCCTGAGTTACACAGTTCATAACACCTTTGGCCACCTGAACAAAATGTCCAAGAAATTTAAGAACTGAAATACAAAAAAGGTGGAAAATCTATATCTAGGAACTCAATTATTTCACCCATTAAGTCATATTCTAGAATCTAAACCTCAAAACTGTAGGCCTATGAAATGATTTGAAATTAATCAACGATTGTAGCTTACCAAATCCAAGAGCAGTGACGACCTGGAAAGCTGAAAAGCAATAAACAGAATAGTCACATAATCAGCGAATCAAAATAACATCACAATGCAAAAGATAAAGCCAAGACAATTATTACCACTTCTCTGTTCTCTGGTTTTGACTCAACATCAAATGCAATAAGGTTTGCTACTCTAAAATTTCGTTCTTTCTCATTTCCAATCTCCAAATGAGACGCTCCATAAGAGCGATCATAAAGGGGTACTGAAAGTGCAGCTAGGACAGCAGATGAAGCTATCATCTGAAGGTCCTTGTGATTCAGGTTCTTGTTAAAGCTTTTCTGAAGTGAGAAAAGCTTAAGCCACGCATAAGCATGATAAAGATGGTTGAATGACATCCAGAAAATTTCTGAAAGCTTAGAATAGTATACAACCATCAATGAAGATTTAGGTGTTTTTTTAACCATGCACATCAATCCAAATATATCCTCAATAGATCGAAACGCCTCCTGCATATCACAAGTAAAAAACAAGCTTAGAAAAAATTAAACGGCATGTACATATTATTAGCAATAGCCAGATGCAGTTATGGGTTTAAAAATAGCTAACTTACAAACCTGCCAAAGCTCGAGCTCGGTAGCGACTTTCAGTTGCTCAAATCTGGTGTCCAGATACAACTGCAAACTCTCAGGTAGAGTAAGATCAGGTCTATCTCTCTGGTCCCTGTATTTGTTAAGGTTTGCGAGGTGATTCCTGATCATTTCACATAATCTTCGAAACTCAGTAGTTCGTTTGTATTGTTTGCAAAATTGAAAAGCGCGATGTGCAGTCATCTGAAAATTCAAAATTAGAAGTCAATGAGGACAATGCTAACACAAATATCCAGAAGAAAAATTGTTGACAAATAAGAACATAATATGGGTTCATCAAATGAGAAATTAATTTTTCAACACGTTCCATTTGAGACAACATGAACATAAAAATGAATAATAAGCATCTATAAAAGTTAAAAGTAGAAGCAGGATCACAAAATTAGTTAGAACAGTTTAAAAACGTAAAACTCATAAAACGTTGGCACCCACTAAAGAATCTTGTTCTGTATAAAATAACATCATCAGGATTCAGGTCCATGCTATATTCAAATGACTAGGAATGTGACTACTACTGCCTTGAACATATAGAATATGGGTTTAAAGCATGGCAGCATGCTTATACAAAAGAAGAAGATCGTGAACCAAAATGAATATAAATAGAACTAAACTGAATTTGAATTAAGAAAGAAACTTACAGCATAAAGGGCTTCCAATCTTGAGTTGTTGCGGAGAATTTCAAGAACACTTCTATAGGTCTCCCACAAGAATTTGAACCAGGGAGTAACAAGCTCACGGTCTGATCTATCTTTACCTTTTTCCCCGCTTACATAGCTTAGAAGCAGATCTTCAGGCCTTTTATCAGCTTCTAAGTCATCTACATCCAGAGCCTCTTCCAAGGCCTGTGCTTGGCTACGTGCAAGCTCAGCTTTCTCGGTGGCCAACTGCATGAAATGCTTTATCACTTCCTCCAACGAAGTTATGTTGACTTGTTGGCAGATACCACGGTATTGGATAAGTCCATCCTTGGCATGCCTTCCCCTCCTCATGTCAACACACAGTTCCACATACTTGAACATTATTTTTTCATGTGTTTTTGTCCAGGCTCTATACCTCCTCGAGGTAATAAAACTATGAAGAGTCTCAAGTGCTTCTTGCTTTTGTCCCACATTGATCAACTCTGCATCAACATATTTACATGTCAATGACAGCTGAGGGAAAAAATATCATCCAAAGCACTAGACTACTATAGCAAAAAAAAATCCCTTGAGTTTCTTCTATTGTTGTAGGACTTTTAAGGCATATTACATAAGCATAACAAGTCGAGTTTAGAAGATTTTGAGGCTAGGCTGCAACATTTTTCGGTTTGCACAAGCACCCACTAAACTTTCCCTCCAACCCTTCACACATCACATACAGCAAGACAGACTGTATTTCCTTATTTGATGTAAATTGAGCAAAAACCATGCTTAATATATGTCATCATGGACTAGCTAAACATGAATTATACATAATTTATAAGAGAAAACTAGTGTACACCAAAGCTCATTAATTTCAACAATTTAAATACGAAATTCATAGAGGTAAATCCCAACACATTAAAATTGGTATTGCAATGTCTACAATCGGGTAAGAGGATTTTGAGCTTAAATTGTTAAAACAACAATATATACACTGATTTGCAAGACAACTATAGATGTGACATAAGCAAATATAACCTACCTTCAGCTCGCTTTAAGGCATTCTCAGGTCTGGCGAAAGTAGCCATAATGGAAGGCAATCCAACAGTAGGTAGCCTGCAAATTTGAAATTAAATCAACAACTGAACTAAATAGTGGCAGTAGTGATGTTAGTCAGAAGAACATTGTCACCACAAAAGAACTAGAATAAAAGGTTTGATTGCAGCAGATTCTCCCCTCAATTGCAAAAATAGTACTCCTTGATGACCAGAAGTTTATGAAGAAAAAAATAATAGTACCAATTATTAACAAAATCTTGTTGGGTTAAAATACGAAATCTTACAACGGCGGCTATGAGATTGATGGATGAATGGTCGGCGGTGGCGTCTGTAATTGTTTGGAAACGAACCCTCTGCGGCGCAGCGTGAGACTTGCGTAGGGTTACGATTACCAGGGTTATAGTAGTAATTATGTCTTTTATTTCGAATTGGAGTATAATAAAATTGTTAAATTAACTTATGATCAATTACTTTAATTTTTATATCTTGCTCTAAGTAGTAATATTCATTTCCAAGTCCTCATTTTTATAAATCTATGGCAAACTAAAGGATTCGGCAATGTCGATGCGCAATGAAGTGGTTAATTCCTTTAAATTTATTCTCTTGAGAATTGTGTTTATCGTCTGTCATTTGACAAGTAAGATCAATTTAGACTTGATAGTAATAATTGAGATGCATGTGGTGTTGGATATACCAATGCACATATGATTCAATTTAATTGTGAACTTATTGTTGGAGACAATATTGTGCAAATTATTTGAACGTGTTGTTATAAACAACAAAGATCACGAGGTGGTCGCAATGGTCTCCGACGTGAACCATGGTAACAATCCAAATGAATGGTTTGTTGATACGGGTGCCACAAGTCATGTGTGCTCCGAGAGAAGTGTTTTTCCTACTTACAAATCTGTTGGAGGTAGAAAAGTACGCATGGGAAACCAAGCCTCTTCTGAGGTAGTTGGTGTGAGTAATGTGTTCCTAAAACTAAGATCTGGAAAAGGTTCTTACCCTTAAGGATGTGCTGCATGTCCCAGACATCCGAAATACTTAGAGCTCTGATTTATGGCATAATAGATTGGGACATATAAATCTAAATGCTATAAAAAGATTAGTAAATCTTAATTTACTAAAAGTTGACAAGTTTAACTCACAAGAAAGATGTGAAGTGTGTGTTGAAGCCAAAATGGCTAAGTTGTCGTTCCATTCGGTAGAGCGAAGCACAACCCTCTTGAGTTAATCCATACAGACGTATGTGATTTGAAATTTGTGCGAACAAGAGGTGGTAAAAGGTATTCCATCACATTTATAGATGATTGCACAAGATATTGTTACCTTTACTTGTTAAGGAGTAAAGAGAGGCAATTGAAGCGTTTAAAGACTTAAAAAATGAAGCCGAAAATCAACTTAATTGTTGAATTAAGTGTGTTCGAAGTGATAGAGGTGGTGAGTATGTAGCGCCGTTTGCAGAATTATGCCATGCTAGTGGTATAATTCACCAAACCACGGCTCCATATTCTCCTCAGTCAAATGGTGTTGCTGAACGCAAAAATCGAACACTAAAAGAGATGATGAATGCCTTGTTGATCAGTTCAGGTTTACCCTA
>NC_062966.1:14633556-14768556 GCF_023119035.1 Salvia hispanica
AACAAAGCTATATCTCTAGTTGTAACACTCGGAAGATTTTTTAATCTTCGCCCATTCTTTAGAAAGCATTGAGTGTTGTAACCTGCATGTGGTAAGAGGCTAAGTTTTGACTTTTAATGATTCTTAGAAACCTCAAGGAGGTGGGTATTGGGATACCTGGAAAAGAATCACCTATGTAAGTGAAGAAGTGTGGGCCGCTTCAACATGTGAATCACTTATGAATCCAAAGTGGTGTCCATGGCCAGTAAAGGACACAAACGTGAGAACTGATGAGTTTGTAAATAGTATTGTGTCAATATTATTGTCT
Source organism: Salvia hispanica (assembly GCF_023119035.1). Classification (NCBI taxonomy): domain Eukaryota; kingdom Viridiplantae; phylum Streptophyta; class Magnoliopsida; order Lamiales; family Lamiaceae; genus Salvia; species Salvia hispanica. The sequence continues at coordinate 14,633,864 of NC_062966.1, forward strand.
CGGTATACACCAAGGATGAATGGTTTCAAGGCATCACGTCTACCAGGCCTCCGGTATGCCCGATAATGTTGACTATGGAAAGTTCAAAGCCCCAAGCTACTATTCCAAATGCAATATTGTTCTTCGAGAATTGAGCGAAGAGTCTGCATGCATGCATACACGTCTTGTGTTGGTTTGAGCTTGCAGTGCTCTAACCAATGTGGGGGATTGTTACAAAACGTGTAAAATAAGGAGAGGCTTTTGGCCTTTCATGTTGCCTAAGTCCTTTGGCCTTTCATGTTCTTGTAACCTCCATTTGGTTTATAATGTCCCTTAATGCTAAGACCTTTGAGGTGTCCTCCTAAAGTCCGATAAGGGCTTCTACAAACCATTATCTTCGTCTTGAAAAGAGCTTCAAGTTGGTACCAAGATCACATCAATCGGAGTTATGTGGAGAGAGTTATGGCCGTTCTACTAAAGTCGCGCAAAGCTGCCAGCTGCAGTCTAGGCGGAAATTCAAAGACGGAAAGAAGATATTACCTTGTGAAGCCAAATCTTTTCCTTCTACTACGGGGAACGAAAATTACATCTTTCCTAATGATTGGAGGAAACTTATTACCAAATTTAAATCCTTCTCAAGCCTATATATACCACATAACCTCATTCATAGAATTTAACCCATCATTCTTGAAGATTGAAGCAAGGCAAGAGGAGCATGAAGACTTCAAGATTCATCCTTGGGTTTTGTTTGTTTATTTTATGTCTCGTGCTTTAATTATTGTTTTAGTTCATATGTCTATGGATTACTAAACAACAGAATTTTGAGGTTTGATAGTATTTGACTTTTATGAAGTTCTTTTTATGTTTAATGTTCAAAACTCATTTCCATTTGATTTTTCTTGAACTTTTGTTCGACTAATTGGCTGTTACCTTGATTATTGTCAATCTTTGATCGGTGATAGCTTTGATTGGTTTATCTTATATGTTCATACAATAATTGTGACATGAGTATTGGTGCATGATAGGGAGAGATCGTGGTAAAACTTGAGTCGGATGAACGTAGAACTAATTAGAATAACTAAAGAGTCAGTGAAATCATTATCCTTGAAATTCCTCTATTTGCCTAATTCTATCTTCTTTGCTTTTATCGTTTTACTTTATTTATTTATGCTTAGTTAAACCAAATCTCTTGTTTCTCTAGATAGTATTTGATACTTAGTACATAATAGTCAGTTGCAATTATATTCCCCGTGTTCGATATCCCGGTATTGACCTTTAGCTATACTAGATCTACCCTGTATACTTGCGGGTATTTTTAGTGCTAATAAATAGTGCATCACCTCCCCTATCCTATAAATAGGTGGAGTTTGGAAGAGGGAAAATATACCAACTAAAAGCATTCTCTCTTCTCTCTAGTTCTCTATATTATAGTAGCATTGCATAGCTCGATTCTCGGAACTCCATCAAGTTCGTCGGTGCCTTACGGGTTTGAGGTGCTTCTACACGCTAGGAGGAAGTCGTTTTATCTTGGGGACAATACGCCATTCCGTGAGCACTAGCCGGGGCGTAATTTGTCTTGCGGAAAGAGGGCTTCCCTCGACTCGACTTATAGTTCGGTTTGTTTTATTATTTCCGTTGTAATTTTCATTCCACTTATTGTTATTATCTTCCTTCGATTTTAATAGTTAGAGTACTGCTTGTAACGGCTTGGGAATTTTATCCCTTTATTTCTAACACTACGTGCATACCATGTAGGAATTTTGGGACTTCTCAATTCCGAGGGCGGAATACCATGTTAGTTGGTTCCTTTGGTGGCCATAGCATTACTAATGGGCATCGGAAAAATGTAGATAAACAGAGGAAAGTTATGGTCGCGGCTAATATGGATGACACTAGTGTGTCTCATGAGCCATTTGGAGCTACCTCTGTCAGGCCATAGTCTCGCGGGTCCTCTGGTGTTGTCTCTCAACACCCTCCAACTCTTCAGCACCCTCTAGATATCTCCCATCGATTTTGTCTCTCATACTCCGACTGTTGACATCAGAACCATTTTTAATCGATGAAAAAGAATTTTGGTTACTGATGGAGCCGGATTCATTGGCTCTCATCTGATTGATGAGTTAATTAAAAATCTACGAAATTATGTAAGTTTCTTTTTGTAGAATATGTTATGTTTCATGTGTTTGTATGCAAATGTAAATCGATGTCTTATTGATTTTTTTTGTTTGGGTAATCGTCATGGACAATTAGTCCACTGGATCTAGGTACAATCTTGTACAATGATACGCGATCCTCACTTTAAAATTATTCAACATGGTAGCTATTTTGTTCTTGCATTCTCAACTTGTTCTTATTTTGTTCCTTTTTCTTTTTAAAGTTTATTATATTTTTTTAGATATCACATAATCTCTAAAGATTGATGTTGATATCATATATCATCTTGCCTCCCCACCCTAGCTTCCAAGTTTTTTCGCCAAAGCAACCCTGTCAAGTTAAGTGTCTTTAGGTGATCAAAGAATTCTTTATCTTTTCAATATTATGCTTTATATTTTCAATAATTGATGTAACAAACTATAGAGACTAATGTGCTTGGGACGGAGGGAGTATCAAAAAGAGTTGGAGAGCGATTCCTCCAAAATTCTCATTCAAAAATATATTTTCCCGCCCTCTGTTTCATTTCCCCCATTTCATGGGTGCTTCGTTTCACCCATTCTGTTTCATTTCCTCCTGTCTGATTCATTTCCTCCATTTCACCATGGACGAACATGAACACCAACATGTGCAAGGAGCACTTCCTCCTCACGGTCGGTTTAAAATCTGTCTTTATGATCATATCGTTTAAATTTTATTGCGCTAACTCAATTGTGTTCTATTAATTTATGCTTTGTTGTTTAAATTCAAGTGAGATTATAGTTTTATATATTCATTAGCTCACTAAACTTTGCTCTGTAAAGCAATTATTAATTTTCTAAATTCAGTTGTGCGCTACCGACTGTTGATTTATTGTTTGAATTTTAATTGGTTGCGATTTACCTCTAAGTGCGATTATTCTCTGTCAAGCGATTATTTATTAACGTATTTATGGATAGTACCGCTTAAATTTACTGTGCTAAACTCAATTGTGCTCTATTGATTACTGATTTTGTTGTTTAAATTCAAGTTCGATTATAGATATACTATATATATATATATATATATATATATATTCATTAGCTTTATAATTTGTGATATGTCAAGTAGTTATTGATATCTTAATTGAATTGTGCGCTATTGACCATTGATTTGTTGTTTGAAATTTAATTGGTTGTGATTTGCCTCTAAGTGCGATTAATCTCTTCAAGCGGTTATTGATTAATGTATTTATGGATAACACCGCTTAAATTACTAAACTCAATTATCCTATGTCATACTATGAAACATGAGTACACTTCAGTTCTAATTCAATTGTACTCTGTCAAACTATGAAACATAAGTAAACTTGAATTCAATTTATCATGATTTACACCTCTTGAGCTTACTTGTGATTATTGATATCTAAATTTAGATGTTAACTGAATTCTGTATCTTTTGGTTCTTGACCAGTGATGCTACATGGTAGCAAATGGCAAGAGATTTCGTCTGTTACTCATTTGTGGGCTCTATCCCTTTGTGAATGAGCAAGGGGCCTAAGTTGCGATATGTCTCATTTGTTCTTTGTTTGGTCTCGTTGTTCCAAGCAACTTTACAAACATAACAGGAGGAGTTGATATCTTTACGTCTCAGGGCCTTAGATACCATGAGATTAAGCAATGCCACATAATTCGACGATAGCTTTTGATGCTTTGGTTGCTGAACAGATGGCTTTGGTTGATGGAGACGTAGCTGTGTTTGATGGAGACGTAGTTGTGGCTGCTGTTGATGAAGAGTTGGTTGTTGATGGAAAGGTGGTTGTTGATGACAAAGTGGTTGTTAATGGAGAGTAGGAGGTTGTAGATGGAGAGGTGGAGGCTGTTGTTGATGGAGAGCTGTAGTTGGAGAGGTGGAGGTCGTCATTGACGGAGAGGTGGCTATCGTTGATGAGGAGGTTGTCGTTGCCGAGAGAAGATTGTATTAGTTTTGTTTATGATAATGAATTCATGATTTAGATTGTATAAATTTTGTTTAGGTTGATAATGAATTACTGATTTAGATTATATTAATTTGGTTCATATTATAATGAAATTGGATTTAGATAGTATTGATTTCGTTTATTGTTGAGTTAATCAATCAGATTATTATTAATCCATGGTCAATCAATCAGATTAATAAAAAATAGTTCATGCATTTATATTAGATTATTATTAATAGAATTCACGTTCCGAATCTCATAATCAAGAGTAAAGGCCTAACGGATCAAGATTTATTCTATCACTTCCTCTAAACAGAGTTGGCTCTTGAAGAATAATGATGAGCTTCATCCTTAAATCTCTAAGGCCTATAGAGCAAATATCAAGTCCATCTACGAGTATCCGCCCGCCATGTGGCTCGACGCGACGAAACAAGGTGCTGATCAGCGTGGTTTTTCCACTCCCAGTCCTGCCCATGACCCCCACTTGCTTCCCTTCTTCGGAAGTGCAGGTGATCCCATTATGGACTACTACTGTAGTGTTAGTCCGACAGCATATCTGAACAAAAGTGCACTGGTATGAATCAAAATTTTCATCTTTATTCCCTTAACTATACTTGATTAACATGGTTTGATGCTTGCAAAAGTGTGTTTTCTAGTGTAGGAAGTAGAATGCAGTGTAAAATGGAGCTGGAAATAAGCTAGGAGGTGTCTTCTACAGTACAGACCAGCCATCCAGTCGAGAGGTGCAACGGGCACCTGGTCGGGTGCTATCTCATAAGTGTAAGAAGTCTAGAAGCAATTCGTCTGGTCGGGTGTTATCTAACAATGCATGCGGAGTCCAAAGGCTTCTCACCCGGTCGGGTAAGTTTTGAGCCATTTTGGCACCCGACCGGGTGACCTGACGCACCAACTACCGAAATTCAGTGTTTTCAAATAGGATTGGGAGCAGTTTTTGGAGGACATTCAAACATTTTCAGACACGCAAAAAGAGAGGACAAAGATAGAAAGAGAAGATGAAGAAGATAATGAAGAAATTCCGGCCAACATCTTGACAAATTAACTCCAAATCTACGAGAGCATGCTTCTTATGGTTTTTATTGCAAAGTTTACTATGTGTTTAGGCTAAATATCTATGTTGCGCCAAGTTGTAATTTAGGTTTCTTTGGATGTTTCTACACCATTGATTTCATGTGTTTTGTCACCAACAATGTGCTTGATGTTTATATATTTTTGGCTAATAATTTAGTGTTGTTTTTGTCCTTGTTATTGTCTCTTTAACATAGTTTGAAAGTGCTAGATTGTTGGTGGCTATTGAATTGAATTATTCAGATGATAATTTGATAGTAGATTAAGTAGGGTTTAGGATAATTTTTTTACAAAAGCCCATGCAAGTATAAAACACATTGCTGCAACCTACCACACACAATTCTCATTACATACAAAGAAAACTGACATAAGCTTTACTTTTAATCAACTGGATTTTACAAGGTCATGAATTTTTAATCATGATGCTGTCAAAATTTTTATGATGATTCCCACCAAAAAGGGCACAACAGACTTTTCACAGACTTTACAATAAGGTCACAAATTTTTAGCACGATGCTGTCAAAATTTTTATGATGATTCCCACCAAAAAGGGCACAGACTTTTAATAGATTTCAACAATTCTAAAATAGTAGCTATAAATGTAATATACTAGTACTATAATTTGTAACTATTATATTTTATAATTTAATCCGTGATTATTAGTATATTTATAACTCCATCCGTCCCTGAAAAATATACGAGCATTAGGTTTAACATGAATTTTAATGCATAATAAATAAGTAAAATGAAGACAGAAAGAAAAAGTTTTTAACGTTGAGAAAAATTTTTTACAGTCTTATGGAAAAATGAGTTTCCAAAATTAGAAACTTAGACGTATTAAAAAGAAATAGTTTATATTTTTTAAATAAATCATTTCACAGTCATTCTTCATTAGTCTTTATTTCAATCGAAAAAAATAAAGAATCTTGCTAGCCCAAATTTTATCATACAGAATGGCCCCAAATATATGGCCCAATACTTGTTGTAAATTGCAGAGACTGATGATGCGTTGTGGCAATGGATGCATACAAATGGTTCCGGCGAACTGTTTCTAATCTGAATAAGGCGTCGTTGCCCTCCGTCGCGGCCGCTCCCAGCGCTAGCAAAAGTTCCGAAAACAAATTACAACCCCAAGAAGAGGATAAAATCTATGGAATCACAGAGAAATTAATCGAATTGGTCAAATCATTCTCTATTGACACCTTCAGGAACTTCGCTCTTCCTGGTAATCTCTCTCGATTGCTCTATGTGAGCGTGTGTGTGTAAGTTATTTAGGTTTAGACATTGTTGAATGCTTGGTGGTTTCGCAGACGAGGAAGAAAGTGGCTCTGATGTTGGAAAGTCTGGGAATGTACGGATGGATCTTTCTGACTGGCAGGAAACTCATGCTATGCTTGTCCTTTCCAGAGTCAAGGTATGATTCTTTTCTTATTTTATTTTATTTAATTTTGAAGATTTCCTCCCAGGAGTATTATGCATCATAAATTTTGTTGAGAATTTACTTAATTTTGCTTATGCTGGGGATTGCTGACCTTATTTCTAGAGAAATATTATCCAACATGTGATGTTAGGTGGTTCAATAGGAAAGTATCACTGGAGAAAAGGATTTGAAGAAGGGCCATTCACTAGATATATAGAGTATATGCTTTCCTGGGCTGTCTCAAACTGTTAAACTATGAACCTTTTTCTGTTTGGTGAAGTAATTTGAGATGGAGTGATTGGAGAGTGATGCAGATTGCCTTGTGTATCTAAAATGTACTGTAATTTTTGTTGCATTAGCATTTGGTTTGAAAACTAAAGAGGCTAGTATGGAAGAAAGGTAATAAAATAAGAGTTATGACGGCGATGATGGCAAAGGGAAGGTTATCAATTTATCATGGTATTGTTGCTTATGTGAATCATTAGTAGCCCTTTTTCGAAGTATTAGGCTTCCCAACATCATCTTCGGGGATTGATTTCCTTTCAATTAATTGATTGGCTTCATGGCAACCATAGCAAGTGTGTAGTTAAGCAAATGATGCTTAAATGACTCTATTATTGATGAAGTTTAGCAGAATTTGCAATTTTTCATCGAAGTTTGTCTAAAGTGTACCACTAAAGCAGCCTCATTTTACCAATGAAATGTCACAATTTTATTGCTGAACATATTGAGGACGATGTAATTGCAAAATATTAAATGGCGGTGTTGTAATTGTAACGTATTAATGGTCATACAAAAATTGCAAATTAGGGTAGAAGTTCTGTTTTTCTTCTTCTGGAAACTAACTCTAAGAATGTTTGATTAGTTATTTTCTTACCAAAAACACTATTAATCTTTTCCTCAGGAACTTGCGCAACTACGATTTCAATTATGCCCTCGCTATTTGAAGGAAAAGCAGTTTTGGAGAATATATTTTACTCTTGTTAGGAGTTTGGTGGTGGAGTGAGTTCTCTGACCTATATAAGCTCTGTAAATTGTGTAATATAGTAGTAGTTTGTCTTAATTAGTTGAACCTGAGCTTTTTCAGATCATTTGAATAATGATACAAAGAAACCAAATGAACAAACTGCAACTTTGCTAAAACTTAAATGGTGTGTTTAGATTTGTCCTGTTGCGCTTTTTTAAGATATGCATAACTAATAAATTTTATGTGGTTGCATAGCAACCCCCAACGTCCCACCTACACCAAATCTGTCATTTTTTGTGGGCATGGTCATACGATGTCTCATACTCTCATGCAATTTCTCTTTGAGCATGACTACATGAAATTTCATAGGATTATGTATATGCCTTATCTTGCTTTATGGCCAGATATGAGCTTCATGCTGTAAGAGTAGCCAGGCTCAAGCAGATCAGATTGGAAAGTGAGACTGTGTCTAACAGTAGTGCCTGTGAAGTTGAAATGTCTGACACAAAATTGGTACCTCCTTCGGACTTGGCAACTTCAGTGGAATAGATGCTGTCTTCAAATTTGTAAAATTTATGGTAGGGTACTACTTTGCACCCTGTTCAGTCACATACTAAGTTTCTTTTATGTTTCTTCCGCTAAGTATGATTAAGTTGCATAACTTGATGTTTCAGCTTTATCTGGTTGGGGAACCTCTGGGATGTGCGTGGAGAGAAATTATTAATATAGTATGGAACTATTTCTGGGAGGCCTCCTGGAATTTGTGGTAAATGGTAATCCTCAAATACTCTAGTGGATATACATTGCTTCTTTTACAGCTGAGTTTATTAGACGATTTCACAGTTGATCGAAAAATCATTTGTTGGCTCTTTTTATGCTAGTTTATCGTGACATCGTCCGTGGAAACTTGGAATGTAACGAAATTCCCCATGTAACACTGTAGTCTATGCTGAAACTTAAAGCAATACCAATTGCTCATCATTTCTTGTATATCTTGCATACTAGTTTGCTCATAAGTTCTTGTATATCTTGATCTTCCCTTTCGAGTGTTTGTTTTGTATTTCTGCAGAGTGAATAACTTTCTGAAAATATTTTACTCCCTGACCAGAAAAATGACTTTGGGAAGGATCCACTTTTACCAATCTATCAGGTACATGAACTGCAAGTTTTAAATGATAGAACTACATTTTAAAGTAATCTGATTTAAAAAATTATACACACTGTTTATGATCAAATAAACTCGTAATTCTTGAATCCATCGAAGCGTGAGGTGGATTTGAAGATTCATAAATCTTATATTAGGTGTTTAATCAAATCCTAATCGAGGATTAATAAACTGTAGTTATGCAAGTTTTTGCCTTGATAGAGATAAGAGAGTGCGGTCAGGCCGCACACAGGTTTTTGCCTTGGTTGGTCGTGGTACTTACTCTACCCTACAATCAGTATACTGCTTGTTTGATGAACGTTCATTTATATAGAATGAATGACAGGTAGTTGAGCAATAAATAGTTGCAATAGTAGTACTACTTATTTGGTCATGTGTGTTAATTCAATCTTGTTGTTGCGATGATGGAATTGATATTCAATCATAATCAAAGCTTTAAAAAGAAGTAAAATGGAGTATCACTTGTGTCACAAGAGAGAATATGATTCGAATTTCAAGACATTTTGACAGACTCGTGACAATAAATACTCTGCTTCGAGTCTATGTTCCATGTGAACAACCAACCCAAATGTATACTTACATGTATACGTACATGTATCATCAAGTAGGTTGGTCAGGTAAAAATTTGAAAAATGTACCCTCTCTGTGCAGCACCACAAGTTTGAGAGACAAGGGACAAAATACAGTGAAAATTCATTTCATGTAAACCCCCACTCTCTGCTGACAACGTTCAGATCAAATAGTGTGAGATTCGTTTGGGAAATTTTATGTTACCCGTGATTTCTCACTCAATCTTGTTGCTCTTTACCTATCTATAGATCTATGTCACAATTCGTCATTTTCAACAATGATCTTGATTCTCTCCATCCAGTGATTAGTATTCCTTTGGGGACTTCATATTTTCTTTCTTTTTTTTTTTTATTTGCAAAAAACAACTAATTTACTCTTTTTTACTTCAATTTTTTCAATGCTTTATTCTCTCTCATATTTCATTTCTATTCACTTTACAATCTAAATATCATTTTTACAATTTTGTGCCCAAAAGTATGAAGTTTGTTTTATGATATAAAAAAAAGAACGCTTTACTCAGGAATCAGGATGGAGTGGAGAGAGTATTATTTACTGGAATCTTTTTTCTAGAAAGTCTTTGGTCTGACACAATTTTATGGAGTACTATTTCTTCCAACTACCCGTTGTCGCATTCTTATTGAAAGAGTAGCAGTCCTACCATAAAACAGCAGGATTTTCAAGGAAGCTCGTAAAGGAGAATTACACATGAAAAATACGTATTTACAAGGGTAGGAAACTTGAAGCAAGCTTAATGATTGATTACACTTTCTAGGGAATTTCTACATGCGTATTGTTAGTGACCAAACAAACACCCCTACTCTCTTCCAAATAAACACACACACTCATTTTATGGTCTCACTGCTACCCATTCGTAGCGTCCACGCAGCGCCAAATCTTTCACAATATCAAAATTGTACCTGCAATTCAAACACACACAACACAAAATATAGTGATGAATTGAAGAAGATGAGCTTCATGACACCTAAAGAAAAGGTGTAAAGCGCCATACTTTTCGGCAAAACGGCGTTGCACCAATTGCTCCTCGCGGGCGAAAAACTCCTCCAGTTCATGCGCAGGAGGAGCGATCCTAACATATGCGTTTTGTGCCCTTCGACTCGAACATGCTTGCTTTGTCCTAGTTATGGCCCCGGTGGAACTGCAGTCAACAAAATTACAAATGTGCCACTGGATATGAACTGAATGCAACCATAAATCCTACCTATATACATTCTTGTCAATGGGAGTGAAAGTGCTTAATTTGTATCTATAGCATAAGGCAAGTGGGGTTTTGTGATGCACATGGAAATAAATGTTGTTGCACATCATATCATTAAAACAACCAATCTGTGACAGCCGCTGCTAACCATTTTGCAAAAGCTATTTTCTGAAGTTTCCTTTTCTGGCAACTTTCCGAATTTAAATAGTAGAAATATTTATTGAAAGGTCCCAAACTCATTCATATTCACTGAGAGAGGTGAATCGCATCACTCACTAACCGAAACAACTGCTTTCACTCACTAATACTTCAACCACCACTTCCAGATTCAAAAAGTATTAACCTTTTTTACTACTAATATTCAAATCACATAGTACATACATGGAATTCGAGTTTGGTAAAGCTGAATCACAAATACGTTGAAAAACTAAGAAATGAGTTTATAATGTCGAGGGATTTAGGTCAAGTACAACAATTTGGCGAAAACAAAAAAGGAGAATTTTATTCGAGTGAGTACAACGACAAAATTAATTAAAACATATCAAACTGATTGTGAAAAAATCTTAATTGCATACAAAAAAGTAAGGGATCAAGAGAGAGAGGAAGAGAGAACCTTTGTGGAACATCAGAATCCAAATTATTTTCTCCTTGAGCAGAATGTGGCGGTGAAAAATTCTCATGCCTTCCAATTTCGGTGTATTCTTCACCTCTGCAACCGTAGCTGCGTCGTGAATTCTGCGGCTGCATGGAGCGGAGCTGGAGGGAACAGGCGGCGGCGGATGGAAGGCGCTGAAAGAGGGGTAGGGCTTTGGTGTGGGTGCGGATACCGAGGTAGGAGTGTGAGTCTGAGACATCCGTGAGGGCTACGTCAGACGTCATCTTTGCTTTCTTCGTGCATTTTCCCATGGCTACTATGGAATATGGATCCCTCGAAGCCCGTTAAAATGTGTGAGAACTATACTCAAATTTCCATGGAGAGAGAGAGAGAGGCGATGTTAAATTGTGTTAAATCCCTTAGAGCACTCCCTTATTTCTCCCTAACTTCTGCCACATCAGCGCCACATCAGCATCACATTTTATCCCCAGTTTTTAGCCAACTGCTACATTGGTTTCTCCCTTATTTCTCCCTTATTTCTCCCTAACTCAACATTTCATTTTTACATCATTATTTTTTATATTATTTAATTTTCCCTACAAATGTATTTAATAAATAGACTAATAATGAACAATTCATCGTTGTATTAATCATTGGAAAATATAATACAACGAGAAAAAAAAAACTACAAATAAAAAACGCAAATAAACAAAGATTTAAAAAAAAAAAAACTAAGACGGAGGGGCCGGAGGGGCGTCGGGATCGAGGCCCATCGTAATCTGCAGGCTTTGGATGCATTTCCAGAGGGCCGCCTTTTCTTCAGGGGTCCCGCCGCCGGTGAAGTACAGCGTGTACATCTGCGTCAGATTGGCGACATTGCTCGAATAAGTGGCTTTTTCTAAGTCGATGTGGGGTTCCGACTCGACTTCCGACGTTGTGCCCTTCCCCTTCCGCCTCCCCTTCGCCTTCTTCGCTCCCTCCGGGCGCTCGTGCGGACCATCCCCACTCAAGTCGATGTGGGTCGCGCTCCCCTCGCTCTCCGAAACGCTAAGTCGCGAGCGCACCGATTTCCCGTGCAGCGCGACGTGCATCCCCGTCCGGAATTTGGGGAGATCCTTCAGCTGATCGTAGATGTTCCAATACTTGAACCCCTTCGACAAGTACTTGCCACAATACCTCTGCATGGCCTCATCTCGGACCATATGCTCGTTCTGGCCACTGGGCATGTTCGCCAACAAGTTAGAATAAATACCGTTGAAGTGGCCGCAGTCCCTCATGAGGCGCTCCCAATGCCGACGGATCGCCTCGCTGCCATGGTCCTTCATTGAGGCAGTCTTGTGGCTCCTGTACTTCGCGGCAACCCGCTCCCAGAATATGATCTCAGTCTGGTAGTTGCTGCGCTCCGCGTTCTGTGACGTGTCCGCCCAGCAGGTGGCTATCAGCTCGGACTCTTGCAGAGTGTAAGTAGTCCTTACCCGCTTCGGCCTCTCATCGGAACCCGTATCAGTCGCAGCCGACGACGCCGGCGCCTTCCCCCTCCCGCTCCTAGAAGGCGGCTCGGTGGGCGTTTCTTCCACCTCGAAGTCCTCCGCGCTCAGTGTCGCGGCCTGAGATTCTTGGTCGCCTGGGGTTGATCCGGGGGTGTCGAACTGGGGCCGATACACATCGTCGGCTGGAGAGGGCATTCTGCCGGCAGAGTTGAAGTACGGAGAAAGTCTCCGCGCCGGAGGAGTCTGCAAAGGAGACGGACCCGCGTATGGAAGTTGGCCGGGAGGAGAACCCATCGCCAACAACGAGTGCATCCACTGCTCGTTTGCTTCATCCGTGTTGGGAATTTGTGAACTCGACTCTTTCCCCTTACCCTTACCCTTACCCGAGCGGGAATTTTTCTTCCAAAAGCTCATAATTTTTGGAAGATTGATGAAGATTGAAGATTGGGAGAAGAGATTGAAAATGGAGAGAATGAAGATTGTGGGTGATGAATGGAGGAAGTGGAGGAAATATTTATAGGGGTGGGATGTAAAAATAGCCGTTGGGCCGGAAAAAAAAAAAAAAATTTAAATATCGCCGGATTATCGCCGAGCGTCGCCCACAGTGGCCGGCGATCGCTCGGCGATAATCCGGCGAAAAAACGCCGGTTGGCGAAATATCGGTAACATTATCGCCGGATTATCGCCGATTTCACCACAACGGCCGGCGATAATCCGGCGATGTTCGGCGATTTTTCGCCGGATTTTCGCCACCCCCATTGGGAGTGCTCTTACACCACCTATATTAGCAATACAGTACTCCCTCCGTTCACATTTAACTCTGGCGAGAGCGTTAAGATACTAAGAAAAAAGAATTTAAAAGGTTAATCTAACGTGAGTATCACTTTTATATATTAATTTTCCTTTTATATATTAATTTTATAACAGAAAGTGAGTGTAATGAATTAGTAAAACTTGAGATCCATTTACTCAAAATAAAAATTAAAAGTAAATAATATTTTATATACGGAACGAAGTAATAAATATGGACAACATTTGGTGGAAGGAAGGAGTAGTAAATAATTCTAGATTACAAAATCAAGATGAGTACTCCAAGTTTTTAGGGCAAATGAAAAAAAAAATGATGTAGTTTGGTCAAATTCTGATTAATCCTGCAATTTTTAAAAATAGCCAATTATATATAACTTTGATATTTTTCTCATTTGTCTCATAGCAAAAAAAAAATCATCATGATAAACTCTGAATTTATCAACATAATGCATACATATAGCAGTGAGGATCAATCGGGTAGGCCCATCGGGTTTCGGGCCAACACTATTCGGGTTACGGGTCAATCGGGTGCGGGCTAATTGGATTGTGATTTTTTTCGCATTATAAAAGTTCAACCCTAACCCTAGAAACTCGGGTTTCGAGCTAGCCCAACGGGCTAATCAGGTTGTTGCCGATAAGATTAACATGCAATTAATCCAATAAATAATGATGAAAATTAGTTTTATTCATAAAATGTAAAATATCTAATTATGATAAAATTGAGATATATGCTTAAACTCAATCATAAATATGATCAAATACTAATATTTGATATATTTCGTGAAATTTTAATGCATATTTTAGAAATTTAAATATTTTTTTAGTGAATTTGAAGTTTATAATTTATTTATCTATTATTATATTAATAAAAATTCAATATGCAATTTGTATATTTAATATAAAATTGAAAGATATTTTTGTAGTTATCTATATTATCAAATTAATCAATGAAGTATCGAATTAAGAGTAAAAAAAATAGAATAATAGAAATTTTATCAGGTTTTTGGGCCAACCCATCGAGTTTTCGGGTCTGCCCTAACGTGTTGCAGATTAATCGGTTGCGGGCTAATCGAGTTTTTATTTTATCGGGCTAGAAATTTCCAGCCCTAACCCTATAAATTTGACAGGCTATTCGGGACAGCCCACGGATTGCGGGCTACACTGACATCTCTATATGCATATGTACAAATTAAGAATATACTCCTAATTGATTGAATGTATTGAATGACGTTGTTTAAATAGCGAAATATTTTGTTCGCATAACATTTTTCGTTTGCTAAAAAGCATACATAATTTCTCTCAAATCATAGACTAAGAGTAATTGAGAAAAATGTTAAATTTATGATATATAGTATACTCTGAAATTACTAATTTACCATTTCAGAAAGTTGCTGAATAGACTTTGACCAAAGTTTTTAGTAGTATGATGTATGTTATTTATCAAAATTATTATAAGACGTTAAACGATAGAATTACCCTTATTGTCATATACTTCCTCCGCTTCATAGTAGTGGAGTCATTTTGTCATTTTGATATGTTCTATAATAGTAGAGCCATTTCTTTTTTTCAGTTAAAACGATACTAGTATGATCGTTAAGTTTTCTAAAGTAATGCTTTATTAATAAACATAACCTGATTTTGCAACTTAGAGCTAGTTTGCATTTTGTTGCTTCAACTAAGTCTGAAACGCAACAAATTTTGGCAAAGCAAGAACAAGAAATCGAGGGCAAAATTAAAATCGAATTATCAGCAACAAAGAAGAAGAGGTCAAGCTTCGAACAAGGAAATGCAGCAAAAATACGGATCAAGAAATATTGAACCAAAAAAACCACCGAATAAAGATTTGCAAAAACATAAGTAGTACTATAAATCAAGCAATTCAAGCCCAAAAACACGATTTCTTTTGTCAAAACGAACTTGAGCGTCGGAAATAGAGACCTGGTAACCGTTCATCATTATCTCAACCAAAACCAAATTGAGTGTCGTAGAAGGAGACGATTTAGACACTGATAAATATATTTGAGTATTGAAAAAAATTTAAATTTAAAAAATTTTACGCCCTCAAACAAAACCAAATCGTTAACTAATTTGCAAAATCTCTCTTGATGCACGACCATGAACTCGAACGTCAGCGTGCACTTTGGAGGCGAAACTAGAGCCTAAATTCACATATATGATGCCGTTTCTCCTCATATGTTTAGGATTAAAAATACCATATGTTTAAAACAAAATTGGACTTATAGCGTTTAAGTTACCAATTAAGTGAAAATCGCTTTGATCTTGAAATTAACAACACTTTCACTTCAAGGTCAAAAAACAATTCTCGATGTCAAGGACCTAAAATTATCATAATAAAGTTTTGGAACAAAATCGTAAAATAATAAAAAATTTAGAACCAAAATAAATTTAGGCTTAATTTTTTACATTATGATATTGTGATAACATAAATTGTAGGAGTACCACTTTGGATTTTTAAGAGATTTAGTATTTTATTTCCTTTTGACGTTCTGGATCATACTTGTTCCTTGGTTTTAAGAAACAATGTAGGCGAACACTTTCCAACATCTCATTTTGGAGTTGTTTGATCCTACCGTAGGAATACTCAGGAACAGAATGACAACTATAGTTAATCAACTCCAACAACAGTTGAAGATGGCCGATCAAGAAGTTGCACGAAAGAGAGCAGACGAGGTCACTGGAGGTCCTAATGTGCATCTGGAGCAATTCTTGTAGTCAATTGTAGATAAGCAACACAACACAATAAGGCCAAACAGTGATATCAAGCTTTGGTACCCGGTTACGAATTTTTTTTCCTCTCGAAATGACACTAAAATTGAAGTCCGAAACATGCATGATCAGTGCAGTTTATTCTTGTTTTTCTTTCTATTGTTTTTGCTCATATGGGATCTTTTTTGAGAAAAGCCCAAAAGTAAGTTATTGGGCTGACTTATTGTTCTCCATGATCATGTCAGTATTGTGTGGAAACATCATTCATTTTTGTAATTGGCATTGCATAGATAGGGAGAAAAATAGTAGAGATAGCGCTTCAATATACAGGTGTTATTTCAATAAAACTCCCCAGCCTCATCACCGATAATACAAGTGCATCTTGTGATCCGACCACAAATTAAGCAGAGAAACAACTGGTTAAGTAGCAAAAAATCAATGGCAATTTTCGATTGTGGAGCAGAACTGCACATTTTTCAGCTGTTGGTACAAACTCGTTAGTGGTTCACTAGGTAAATTAGTTGGAGAGGAGCAGAGATGAATGAAATGTTTAGTGAATGTATCCTGCTCTGCTCCCTCTTGTTGGCTCCTCAACACTCTGCTTCTCTATTTGCTGTATATATATAAACTCAAAAGAGGCATATTGCAATATTGATACAAGCTAGTGACTCTGAAGCTTCCCAAAGAGATTACAAATCTCCCAAGAAAAATTATCCACCATTATTTCCACAGCTTAACAGAGCTGTCGTGGCTAGCTGAGGCAACCATTCCTGTCAGAGGTGACTGTGCCAAAGAAGCTATTATATTCTCATGTGCAGGAACCGTCATGCTTTTGTTCTCTACCATGTTCCACAACTCCAAAGCCTACAACACAACAGGGTTATTCAGAGGTCAGTAACATATTATATGCAGTAACATATTAGACAACCAAAATAGGCAAGGGCATATATGTGCTTGACAGTGGCTTGAAATGTCTGTGTGTGTGAGAGAGAAAGAGAAAAAGAAAGAGTTGGCTACCCGCAGTCCTCCAATCACCAAGAGAGCAGAATAACTTGGATGGAAAACACAAGAATGAAATTGGTTTCCATTAGAATTAAGCTCATGTATGCACTCTCCAGAGGCCAATGACCAAACTTTAATGCTGTCTTCACTGACGGAAGCCAATAGGTCACCGTTAAGATCCCAGCAAAGATAGTTGACGACACCAGAATGTCCCTAATGAATCACCAAAAGTTATAAGAGATGAAAATAAATTAATTGCATTGCTCAACCCCTAGAGGCCCAAACCAAGATGTCCATAGTACGCAAAAAACCTGGAACGAATGTGTTTGCCTGTCATTTTCCACATCAAAGATTGAAACGACCTTGTCTGAAGCAGCTGCCAGTAGATGACCCGTTATAGGCTGAAACCTCACTTGTGCACTTCCTCCTTGCTGCACGCAGTCAACAAGATTATATTTGGAATTGCGCCTCACTGAACTGAAACTAATGAGGATGAAGATATTTATAGACAACATATAGAAGTTAGATACCCAACCTTGGACATGCGAGTGCAGGTGAATGGGCTAATACTCCAATAACGTATCTCATTTTTACTATCACAGAAACAAAAAAGATCGTTCTTCTTTGGATGGAAATCAAGGGACATGATGTGGGAACTATGCCCGGTGTAAGCTTGCAGACAATAGCTTGGCTGTGCAAAAGAACAAAATGAGCAGAATAAGTGCCTCTAACTACGGATATGAATTCAGTATAATCAGAATCAGAAGCATACAGTTTCATAGTATATAAACAGTGTGTGCATCTTTATGTATAAATAAAAATGATGAATATTGTGATGACCACTGCACATCATACAAAGATCAGTGGTCCAAATTAAATTCTACATAAGACGGGAGGGGAGGTTGCTATATGTGTGTGTGTGTGTGAGCATTTTCTGCCAGCCATAAAAAATCTAAAAAGTTAAAAATTATCAAACAGAAGGCAAGAGGTCATTACGTTAGCTGCATCCCACAATCTAACAGACTTGTCAAATGAAGCCGTAGCAAGTTGAGTAGAATTCGGCCGGAAGCGAACATCAGTAATTAAGTACTGGTGTTCTTCAGGGGTGGACTCTGTTTGTAAAGTATCCATGTTCCAAAGAACAGCCTAATCCAAGGACAAAGAGTGAGTAGAAAAGTATGGGAAAATGTATCTAACCATAAATAGATCACTGCTCATCTAGTTACCCATGTATGAATATATAATACAGCATTAAATTAATTCAATAGACCTAACTCTTTTGGCAAAAATGCAAACAGCAATATAGTATAATGACATGGAACACACCCAGTTAACTGAAACACTATTTAAGAGCATAGTTACCCTACCTTCTTGTCGTGCCCTGCACTAGCCAACAACTTCCCATCCGAAGAAAAATGGCAGCAAGTCACTTTATTTCTTGTCCGAATGCAACCAACTTCTCCAAATGAAAAACCTTGAATAGGACACATCATTTAAGTAACTTATAGAAATAGAAGCTGTATGAAGCAGTCAACAGCAACATGCCTAGATATCATATCCCACCTTTAGAAGTCTCAGTTTTATGCCCAGTAAGATTTTGTTTCAAAGAACCATACATATTACCATCTCCCCCATCATGAGACAAGAAGGATTCTACATTATCTTCAAGGGAGCCAACGTCACCAAAGTTCTCCAAATCATCCTATGAAAAATATGTACAAAAAACCAATGTATTGTAATGAAGACTCCGCATTGAATGCTCCAAAAAAAATGAAATATAAAAAAGTACTGAAATCTCATGAACATTTAAGATACCAACTTTAGGTGAAAATAAAATTCAAAATGAATTGAGTGATTCAAGACAAAACTGAGCCTCACAAGCTGATTTGTAGATGATGCAATTACACCAGCTCCATCTCCACCATACATCATCATACTCTTGGATACATTATTAGCATTATGCAGGCTGCTGGCTGTGGTCATCCCATCCCCAGGTGTATGTGTTGATTGTGGTGAACCTGGGGAGGGGCCTACCGTATTTCCAGTACCTGTGCTATTGGCAGGTCCAGACGAAGAGTGTTGTTTCCTTTTCCTATTGTTCTGTTTCACAGTAAAGTATTCATCAGTTTGTTATGTATGCCAAAAGTCAAGGCATCATCAGGAAGAAGGATAGAAAGTAAATGTTCTGAGGCTTGCGGTAGGAGCAGTTAGAACTAATAACAGAGAGATTACAGGATATCATTTGCCATAACTGAAATATTAGAAACATTCAGATAACTAAATATGATCAACACATGCCCTCAGATAACTAAGTAGGATCAACACATGCCCTTGGATTAACTAACCTGCTGCAATTGCTGCTGCTGCAACTGATCCTGTTGTTGTGAGGACGACTGCTGCATTTGGCCCATTTTCATCTGCTCGGAATGAGTAATATTACTTCCAAGTACAAACAAACTTATTATATGCCACTAATCATTAAGGGAGTCAATTATATTGTTCTTATGGGTAGAAGCACATCTTTAACATAGCAGTTTAAAACAAATCAAATCTGTCCTGGTAAGAATTATTTATTATATGTAGTAGAGCAAGTAATAAGAGAAAAACCTAATCATCTAGGGTAAACATATTTCCATTAGTCAGTCCCAAGACATGTACTCCCTCCGTCCACGAATAGGAGTCACGTTTTGCCATTTTAGTCTGTCCGCGAATAGGAGTCTCGGTTCACTTTTACCATAAATGGTAGGGTCCCACCTTCCACTAACTCATTCCACTCACATTTCATTTAAAACTAATATATACAAGTGGGACCCCTATTCCACTAACTATTTTCCACCCACTTTTTTTAACATTTCTTAAAACCCGTGCCGCCAAGAAATGGGACTCCTAATGGCGAACGGAGGGAGCAATTGGTAAGGCTAGCAACTGGTTGTTGGAACTAACTTCAACCAAGAAGCCAGGGGAAAAAAAGAGAGCAGACAATTTAACCACCCATCAAAGCTGTGTTGGCATCATGCTTTACAATCAAAGCCCTATTCTTTCTGCAGAAATTACAGAGATATGACACATACCCATCAAAACTTGGAATATTTTATCATCACGATTCACAAGTACAGTACAGATATTAATTTACAGAGTCGACTCTTATTAAAAGCGAAAAGGTACACTTTTAACTAAAATTTAGTATCAGGCAAAATAATTTAGACCTAACAATCCCATCCCACACACCCGCCTTGTACCCTCAACCAAACTAGAAAATAAAAGATGGAAGAGTCGATACTCTGTGTAATGCAGAAAAATTTAAACTGGGGCACCAAAACTACCATGCTAGCACTATATACAATTTCTACAATGGCCACCATGGTATATATTGCAGCTTGATTTAGAAAATACATTTCCTGAGACCCACAGCAGTTGCAAATGCCGAAATAAAAAAAAAAATAGCACAGCCAAAGTTCAATTGTCATATTGTGCTATTTAGAAATAAAGAGACAGTAACCTTAGGAGAATTTGACTGCACGGGGGAGCAAATAGATCCATCATTTCTAGGAGGTTGGCCATCTTTTGCATTAAAACTACCTCTCGGCACTCCTCCAAATCCATAGTTAGGTGAATTACCAAGGTTACCCTGTGCTTGAGCCTGTGCAAGGGCTTGTTGCTGTTGTGATGCCAAAAGGAACTGGTTTGGGGTAGGCAGGTTGGGCTTTTGCACTTGCAAACCCAAACTTGGCCGTAATTGGTCAATTCCCTGTGTGATATGGTAAGTATCAGAACTCATGAGTTTCGATTAGGTTCTTCATCAAAGAACAGTAGACAATAAAATCACAACAAACTCACTGTCAAAGGCCAACCCTTCAGTGGAAGACCAGTTACTCCTTGATTTAATCCTAACAATAAAAAAAGATTAGAAAGAGCAAGAGAGCACTTGCATATGACTTTAAGCAATATAACTTTGATGCCAGATGGAGCTATACGCAATCATAATATGCTCAAACTGGATAACATTAATTTTGTTACTTCATTACAATAACCAAACAACTGGAGTATAATTAAGCATGTAATTAAATTTGAACTTCCATCTCTTTAGCAACCATTTTAATGTTAAAAAACTATCTCCCCCAGTCAAGCAGAAGACAGTATAAAAAAATTAAAATCGTAGTAGTAGAAACGATAACTATACTGCTTACATTTTACGATAACTTATCTTTAGCATGGATAAAGAGACATTCCGTAAACTAGTTCATGACAGCACTAAGAGTGAAACTGTGACAAAAGAATGTTTGGGCGAGGTCAGTAATATTACCTGCACCACCCAGTCCAGATTTTGACTGGAGAACCTGCCCATAAATCGACGATGGGTCCATAGGCAAAGATTTTTGTGTGGCACCCAAGTTAACTTCCCCTTTATTGTCCTGGACATGTCACATGACAAATTTACATTAATATGCTCTGGGAAAGGCAGCAGACCAAAGCTAAGAATCCAACAATAAATATGGTTTGGTGCTTACAGTAGCCAGTTGTGGTCGCCCCTGCATTTGCTGCAAGGCTGCAGACATACCCCCAGAGTTGCCTTGTATCAACTGCCTGTTTCAACCATGGGAAAAGAAACTAATTATTAATTTAGATCAATATAATAGCTTCAAATTCACTGGTGTAGAATTTGGTTATATCAGTTTTACCCTTGCTGACCAGAAGCTGATTTAAGAAGTGCCATCCTATTAGCCTCAATGAGGCCTGGAGATGTCTCTGAATCCATGGGGTGGGGATGCTTCATCCGTTCTTCATACATCTTCATAGCCAATACACTGGCAGATGGTTGGCCCATCATCCCCTCAGAATTCATGGGACCACCAAGTGGTGGATGATTAGGATCCCTTCTCTGTAATTGGGCACTGCGTTGCTGCATGAGTTGCAACTGCTGCATTTGAAGCTGCTGTTGTTGCTCTCTTTGTTTGATTTGTTGTGTCTAAGTTTAGTAGCAAAAATCACAAGAACCTATTAAATGGTGCGTTTGACACAAACAGCATGGTGCAAGTTCATAATGAAACTGTATAACAGCTGCAAAATTTGACAAACCTCTATGTAAGCTGCAGCAGGTTCAGAATGCTTCTCGTTTGTCCTTGCGATGAAAATGTCCCAGAAAACAGACCACCATTCAAAAAGAAATCCTCCTGGGGCATCAATAGCTAAAAACAGAACTAGTAGTTAGAAAGAAAGATATTATCCACAACACACGTATCTCTAATGTGAGGAAGCAGAATGCATTGCAGGCATAAGGCAAAGAATTAACAAAAAGATGCTTATCCAAATGCACAAGACACGAAAAAATAGTCCAATCACATAAAATAATTAACAAATCCCTTACCCACAGGATCTGTAGCGACTTTTCCTTCTGTCATGAAAGTTTTTGCAGAATTATGCAGTTTTCTTTTCAGCAAATAGTCGTGAATGTATACATCAAGCCTGTCAAACATTATAGAAAGTGTGAGTCTTATTCAGCGGTGCTTCCTAGTAATCAAAACAAGAACACATTTAGAACTGTAAGCTCTTTTCAGTGGGCAAAAGAATGAGCAGAAAACAGAGCTCTGGAGCCTTTAAATCAAAGGCTTTAGTCATCAATAATGCTAACTATTGGAAAAAGGGTAGTGTTCCTAATCAGGAAATCATAAACATATAAACTTTCCAGTTTCGGGCGTAAAAGGGTAAAGAAAGAACAATAAACAGATTACAGTAAGAAAGTATTCTGCAGGTAAGCTTTCTTATTTGCTAATGGGAGCAAAATAAAGGAGAGAAGGTATGAACTAAATGTTTGAGAATCCTTACATTTTATCAGCTTCCCAGTTACTCTGAGCCATGATTTGATTTATTTTTCTTTCGAGAATTGGCTCCTCAATCCAGCTTTAAAACGTAATCAAGCACGCCTAAAAATGCAATTTAATCAGAAATCCCGTTACCTCAAAAGAGCTAGAAACCCTAATTTTGCGCACAAACTCACAAATTAGAGAGATCAAACCCAGCGATTACGATCCATGCAGGATCCTGATCAGAACCGACCTCAAACTAAATTCACAGCACAATTAACAGGAATCTAACTAAATTCACAAATTGTCGATAAGATCTCAACTGAACATAAAATGGTCAAGTTCGCATACTTATTCCTAAGGTGACTTCACAAAATCACAGACGCTTAAAAGTTAAAACCTCGTCAAAGTTTGTCCGTCGAATCACCAGAATTCCAAATTTCAAATCTATCGTGATACAGAATCAAGCTTCTCCTGGTTCTCCCAAACAATCTGACAGTTGTATACCTCTCAATTTCAAGCTAACATGCTTCTCAACAACTATTTCAATTTTAACACCTCTTTCAAATATAAATTTTATGATTCTAAAATCATAAACAAATAAAGAGCAGAATTCACGGAGATGTTAACAACCGAATTTATAATTCATGAATTCCAGTGCGAAGAAGGGAGCATAACCGATTAAAAGGGTGATAGGCGAAAATATCGGCTACGGGAAGTCCGAAAAATTGCTGGAAAGAGGTCATGTCGGGATCTGAGCCTGAGCTCTGGGAGGGGGGATCAAACGCGATGGTTATATAGGTGCAGAGGCTCGGATGGAGGTTCGGAGTGAGGACTCCTTCAAATAAGAGGTTCGGAGTGGTAGAAGTGTGAGCGCATTATATATCGAACAGCTTTAATATTAGTGAAGTGGCAGTGGACTTACACGCGGGCCCAGTGCTGGCCTGATGATGAGAGGTGTTCGATGTTTAAGCGCCTTTGATTGTGATATGGGTCTCACCATAATTGCTGATCTGGAAGCAATATTGGTCTTGCAAGCTGTGGTGCTTCGTTTTTTTTTATCTCTTTTCTTAAATCAATTGGCTTGGGTACTCAAAAGTTTAGAGCATCTCCAATAGTACTTCGGCCAAAAATCGGCCAGCAGTTTCTCCCCCTGCCACGTCAGCAGCATTAAAAATCCACCTGCCACGTCAGATTTAGGCCAGCCATAGGCCAACCGCAATAAAAATAATTCAAAAAATACTATATTTACGGAATTAAAATCACAATACGGAATTAAATTTACGACATATATACGGAAAAAATTCGTTAATTTTATTTAAATAAAAAAAAGTACATTAACTAAAAATCAAAAAAATTACATAATAAAAAAAAATCTGGGCTTCCACACACGAGCCACCGCCCCACTCTACTCCTCACTAATTTATTAAAAAAATACATTAAAAAATGTTAGTATGCCTTGAATCTATGTTAGTTTGCCGTATGACATGTTTCTGTTTTAGTTCTTAATTTTGTATTGGGCCTAGTTGTTATTGTCCATCGTTAGATGTTGCTCTTGTACAGAAATTTAGAGAGAAAGAAAATCGCGTTTATATAGGTTTTTTTAAAAAAAATAAAAAATCGAAAATCGGCGCTGGCCGATCGGCACGCCACAATGGCGGCCATGCGCATCGGCTAGCGCCCGAGCGATCGTCCAGTGCCTTACTTGTAGAAATTTTGGCCGATTTTGCTAACGTGGCCGACTCCAATGGTTCGGCTAGCCGATGTTGGCCAGCCACGGACGAATCGGCTAGCCGATCGCTAGCCGACCATTGGAGATGCTCTTATGACTTTGAGGTTTGGATTAATAAATATATGGTCACATCTGTAGTCAAGCTAAACAATATTTTAGAAAATACTCATATTTATATAAATAAATGGATTTTCGATATTTTATTAGTATATGAACTTCGAAATTGTATGGCTTTTTCTCGTAAATAATTTGAGTTTTTTTTCTTTCTCGTATATAATTTTGAGTCAAATTAAAGTTGATGTAATTTACATATTATTTTCCACATAGAGAAATGTGGTTAAACAATATGACTAGTCATTTGTCTTTAAAATAATACGCGAACTTTTGATGCTTTATGATTTTCTCCTTGAACTTTCTTTTTTTGAATATAAATACATCGATTTTTAAATTTTTTCCTAGATAAGTTAGAGTTGTTTTAAGTGGCTCTACTTTAGCTTTTTGCAATTGGTTTAATATATTAGACTATGTTCTGATTTACATTCTACGACGAAAATTATAAACTTTTGTAAGTCCAGACATATATATATATACTATAAGACCACAGTAGTCAGTAAACGATATTGATTGTTGATAGACTTAATTAGTTATTGTAAATACCCATTATGTCCTGCTCTCAGAGTCTCAGTTGCCTAATTGAATTGTCGTGAATAAGAAATGTGTGCTTTGTGTGTAGAATGGTAAGGTTTACTAAAATTGATTAATTTTTTTGTGTGTACACAATTCTCTTTTTTGCATTAGACCCACGTATAGTGGGACAATCTAATAAAATATGAGTACATATCACTTATAATTTTAATAGGTGGGGAAGGAGTATTTATGAGTGAAAAAGATCCATTTTTATTATATAGAGTGTGCTATGGTGGAAAGATAAAAATTATGGGACATGTGTCTTGAAATTGTAAACAAGGAAGAAAATATGAATAAAACATGGCAAAGAAATAAATGTGCACTAATGTCGAAAACACCAAAAATTTGTCACGTGTTTAATTAAAAATGAGTAAACATCTTTTTTTTTCACAAACTTTGTCAAAATATCATTTTAGGTTCGTGAACTTTGAAAATAATTTGAGGACCGCCAACTATGGGTTAATATCAATTGAAGTACTTTTTTACTGTTTATAATTTTTTTTGGACGAAAATACCCTCAATATTTTAAGGGTATATATTTTGAAGAGTAAAGGCCAAATTGATCTTGAACATATGGTCATTTTACGTTTTTGGTCCTAAACATTATCTTTTAGATTTTGTGGTCCCGAACATATGGAAATTTGATCATTTTGGTCCTCATCAACATTTCCGTTAAAAACTAACGGTCAACGAGTTTAATCCCGATTTTGACCAAATTTAACTTTTAATTAATTCCCTAATTATGAGAAGATGTTTAGGGCTGGACTAGGGGTTCTCGGCGAGGGAGTTAATGTGGTTGCTCTACACATGAATTCTTCCTCCAGCATCGCCAGGCATGCCAGGCTTGAAGCTTTCCGCCTCTACTCTCGCGCGGTGGCGATGAAGCGCGGCGGCGATGCCAATATTAGGTATGCTTGGTACGGCGGTGCGCGGGATGAGATCTTGGGGATTGTCACTCATGGATTTGGGAGGTGTGCCGATTTTGAAGACCGTGTTTCCAACGGCATTGGGGTTTATTTATCTCCGGCGAATTTTCCGGTTGATTGGTGACTCTCTCACATCACCAAAATTGGTGATGTTTGGCAGTGCGTTGCAAGCGAAGGAAGATGAATTTGGAGTGCAACACCTGCTGCTCTGTCGCGTGATATTGGGGTACACGGAGAAAACCGTGGCTAGATCGCGGAAATTCCGGCCAAGCTCCACACATTTCGACTCTGGAGTCGACAATCTCATCCCACCTTTACAATACACAATTTGGGGTGCTTATTTGAATTCACACATTTTCGAAGTTTTTTTTCCTCTTTAATTAGGGAGTAAAAAAATCAAAATTAAAAGTTAAATTTGGTCAAAATTGGGATTAAACTCATTGACCGTTAGTTTTTAACGGAAATGTTGACGGAGGACCAAAATGATCAAATTTCCATATGTTCAGGACCACACAATCCAAAAGATAATGTTTAGGACTAAAAACGCAAAATGGTCATATGTTCAGGACCAATTTTGGCATTTACTCTATTTTTAATTAACTTATCATATACTCATATTTTTTATAAATATCATTACTATATATTTTTGATGAATTTTCTAAATATAATTTGACCTTTAATCTTTTCACTTAATTTTATGACATGCAAGAAAAGATCCTTATTCAATTTTTTATTATTAAAGAAAGTTCTTTATTCAATTTTAAAATTCTTTAATATAAAAAATTGAAGAAGCAATTTGACTGCATGTCACAAAAAAGTGATAATATTGAAGGTCAGATTATATTTAGAAAATTCGTCAAAAATATATTGTAAAGATATTTATAAATAATATGAGTATATGATAAGTTTATTAAAAATATATACTCTTTAAGGTATTGAGGGTATTTTCACCCAGAAAAACTAGGAAATAGTAAAAAAGTACTTCAAAATTCAAATGAAATTAACCCATAGTTGATGGACCTCAAATTATATTTTCAAAGTTCACGGACCTAAAATATACTTTGACAAAGTTCGTGGACCAAAAAAGATGTTCTCTCATTAAAAACTACTCCCTTCGTCCCCGAATAAGAGTTACTAATTTCCATTTTTGTCCGTCCCCAATTAAGAATAGCACTTCATTTTTACCATAAATGATAAATAGGTCTCACATTCCACTAACTTATTTCACTCACATTTATTATAAAGCCAATATAAAAAAATGGATCTCATATTCCACTAACTTTTTCAACCAACTTTTTGTTACATTTTTCCAAAATTCGTGCCCGATCAAAATGTTATTCCTAATAGGGAACGGAGGGAGTAAACTGAGGATTGATACGCTGCGCCCTCAATGAGCGCTTGGTAGGCGATTGTTGATGTCATCATTTCTCTCTCTTGCCATAGTGATATTTTAACCCACTATTACTTCTAATTTTACGCTCATTATTTTCACTTTCCTTTTATTTTAGTTTCTCTCACTTATTCAAGTTTTTCATTTCCTATCAACTAGTTTTACTATCCGTGCTATGCACGGGCCATAAAATTTTCAAAAAATATAAAAATATATCTATCACGAATGAAACGAAATTAAAAAAAATGTATATGTAATGAAAGAATTACTGAAAAATCATGTATATAAACTTTTGCACTTAAACCTTGTATTAATAAGATTGTATCTATTTAAAACCAATATTTCTACTTCTACGTGTATCAATCTATCAACATATTGTAATGAAATGGATGAGATCGACAAAGGAAATATCTTGGAACCTAGGGTTTATTAGGTTTGCTAAGCCGTTCTTCATACCAAAAAATCACACCATATGCGAACATGAGCACAAAGCATCTCCAATATCCCAATAATCTACATATAGGAAAACAATTAATTTAATTCAGTTGCATTAAAAAAAATATTTTTTTAAACAACTAAACTAAATAATAAAAGGGAATATTCAGCATGACAACAATTTGATACAACACAATCTACATAATGATAGAAATATACCTCCATATTGAAACAAAGATGATGACACAACAGTGCACTCTTCCGTAATAGATGTACCAAATTCATCACTAATAACATCGTTTATAAGAATAGGATTCTCAACAGATCCACCAACAAAGGCTTCAAACAAAAAAAAAATTAATACAACAATATTAACAAATAAATAATTGACAACTTGCCTTTATTAAATACATACAAAATAGTTTCATTATTATTAAGATTATAAATTTCACCAAACTTTTCAACAAATGCAAATAGAATAATTCAACAAAAAATAAACAGAAATATAATCATATAATTCCTCATGAAACCAGAATATTATACATTATAACATTATAGACTTCATCTTATCTTAATCAACAAAATACTTAAAAAAGTAAAAAAAAAAAAAAGAAGGTAAATAACATAAATTTCAATTTTAATTTATAAACATAAGTACACGATATAATGAATATAATTTTATCCTTATTAATATAAGACTACAGCAAATAATTATTTTAATAGTCTCTATAATATAATTATAACAACTATTACAAATAATAGGACCAACACATACAAACATATCAAATAAAACAATATACGAACACAATCAGATTTACTCAAACCCAAACTCAACCCAATTCAAAAAATTTAATTAAAAACACAAATATTAGGTTTATAATATAGGGATATTAGCATCTAATATCACAAAACTTTTAAAAAGTTGAGTTTTTCCCACGAACTTTAAAATTGGCAAATAATATCACGAACTTTACACCGTGTTTGTTTTTTCCCACGAATGAAAAAATTCCCCCAAATAATATTATGATACGGATTTTTTTTCGTAATTTCTCGACAACAATTTTGAAAGCTTCAAGGTTTTCAATGTTTGAAGATAATTTTTCTGGAAGCACACCCTCCAAAATTATTCTTCAATCTATTAAAATAACATGAATTTTTTTCATTCGTGGGAAAAAACAAACTCGGAGTAAAGTTCATGATATTATTTGCCAATTTTAAAGTTCGTGGGAAAAATCCAACTTTTTGAAAGTTTCGTGATATTAGATGTCAATATCCCTATAATATAATACAACATAATAACATACACCAATACACAATGAAATGAGCTAACACATGAAAAATTATACCCAACATATGAATATATAATCCAAAACCAATTTATTCAACCACAGACCCAAGCCTTAACATTTAAAAAAAGGGATATATAATCTTAAATTTTGTAGAATATATCATAGATTAATAAACAATCCTAAACAAATTTACTCAAGAAAAACCCAAGATTTAATATTTCAAATAAATTAAAATATAATCTTAAATTTTTTTAGAATATATCTTAAATTAAATTAGAATCGTAAATAAGGAAAAAAATCTAAATAGTTTTCATTTCGTAGACAACGATATACCAAATTAGATCAAATAATATTGACATTCAATTCAAATAAGCAACATTAATAATTAATACAAAATTATTAAATAAAAAATTTCAACAAAATATAATAATTCATTAAAATTTTGAATTTATATAGAAACTATATATAAATTTTAAAGCTAATTATTATACCACAATTATAAAACTCTATTTAGACCATCTAATAGCCCAACACAATGGTCATAAAACACACAATGGTCTAAGCCCAACTTCTTTATTAAAATTGGCCCATGCTTCTAAACAATGGAAGCCCAAAAATACCGAGCCCAATTTGAACCTTATCATTAGTGATGAACTAATTATACTAATTAGACTATATCACAATTAATTAACATACTTAGGAAATAAAACCATATCTTATACACCATATATAAACCATTTTCACTCTCTCACCTCCTACGTCGGCGCCTCTTCCAAACCATAGAAACCAGCACCGATTCTCGCCGGAAAAACTGCAGCCTACCACCAAATCACCGCCAGAGCAGACTCTACTACACCTTACAAAGTCCATACCAACCCCTTCCCACAGTTAATCCAACGATTTAGACCTAAATGACTACCAAAACAATCTCAAACCCTAGTTTTCTAAAAATCAATTGACGACGAAGGATACCCCCGCCGACGGCTAACCGACTCCTCCATAGGCGATTAAACTTAAACGACGAACGGTGCTGTCAAAGCCGATCCAAAACAGCAAAAAACCACCGATATAAAAATCAATTATATCAAAATTGGTTTCGATTGAAGGTAACACTATGGTAGATTTCAATTATTATTCAAAAATGTCGAACAATACACCTATTTTGACCTTTTGTTTGGCTTTGTTTCCAGAATCGGCCAGAATGGACGAATGGTGGAACACTTTCTACGATTCAACAAAAAGATCGACAACATTGGACAAAAACACAACAAAAATTCGAAAAGCTGCAACCTAAGATGCCAGATAAGATAAGTACCTTCATAATAAGTTCATTTCACAAAATTTTTTTGTTGCATCCTTATTTCAGTATCAGAGTAATAACCACACGACGAACTCCAATCGATCAACACCTCCATGATTTGATGCAACTTAAACCAAAATCATATACACAAACTGATAGAACGAATGAATAAGAACTTCATTGATGATGAGGATTACACAAATGGAACTTAAATGTAAATGGAAACAAAAGATACAATGATAAGAGGAACACGATATATTCAACGGAGAATCACCGGATCACCGGATTCTCACGATGACCACAGCTCGCAAGCTCACACAAATTTCATGGATACTCTCAAAGATGAGAGTCTCTGCATTTATACCCAATCCATTTTCCTTCTTCTCTTCTTTGCATTTAGATCCCTCAACTTTCCTTCTATCTCATTTCTGTTGAGCTGGCGTGGCCCTCCAGCTGGCATATCAATTGAGTCAATTGAGCTGAGTTTCTTTTCCATTCTAATAATTCGTGACTCTAACAATTTCAGCTTCTACAAGTTTAGTTGTTTCTTAAAAAGGGCACGAAATACACACTTATGTTTATATCATTATGAGATTTCAGATTGATGCAACAAACTTGGATATAAGAGGATTTATTAAAATTTATGAAACTGTGAAAATTTAGAAGTCTATTACAAATTATAGAGTGTTATGACTTTTCACTTCATATATCAAATGCTTTTCCTATAGAAATTTCACTGCTGAACAATGGGAGAATTCACCACTTTGAAAGAGGAAAAAGATCATTTACAAATTGCTCAAAAGAAGAAGCACAAAATCAGTTTTTCTGAATTTATGAACTATATTGATATAAACATTCTATAAATACTATCATTGGATCTTATACTTTACTGCAACTGACTCTCCAAAAAAAAAAACACTTACAACTGTCTAATTACAGGAGTAAACTTGAAAGACAAAGCTATATGCAAGAAGAAGAAGGAAAAAAAGAATCTACAGTGGATTCATCAATGCAAACAGAGGTAAAATACTGACCTGGGGCTTCATTTGATAAACCTTCATAGGAGCAACCCTTGATTATTGTGGAAGCCTTCAACTTCTTCATTGCATACACATGTAAATGACAATTAGATTTTACTACAACAGATGTGTCATTTATTTAAAGAAATTCTGTTCTTAAAAAGGTGTTTACATGGAACGCAACACAAATTCCAACATGACCATTCAATTGCCTTACAATTAGGGTTTGAGATTCATTTTGGGCTTGAATCCTACTGGATATGCATGCTTGAAAAGTAAATTGAAGAACTTCATTACTGAGATAAATAGAAATTTAAGGTATTTATAAGAATGACAAAAAATGTAGATATGTCTACCCTGATATATAGTTCACAATTAGTTTCACATCTGAAATCTGAAATATATTAAATTTAGAGCAATATTTTGTTTTAAATTATGCATCTCTGCAATAAAGGAGATAAATAGTTTTAAGAATTAGTTGATAATGATATGACTATTTTGAATGCAGATAATTAGATGTAATAGATGATTATTTTGAATGCAGATAATTAGATGTAATAGATGATTATTTTGAATGCAGATAATTAGATTTACAAAAAATAACTATTCAAGCAGATTTTCATATCTATTACACCAGATTTGTAAATGAATACTACACATGTTGCAAATAAAGTGAAAGAATAGGATCCTGATTAAAAATTAAGAATGTTGTTATTAGATTTGAATTAATAACTTCTGATTTCCAGACTTTGGAATTTTAAGTTGATATTTAACTTTGATATTTCTTGAAAATCATCTTTGCATTATTCATTAGAAATGAATACTTAACTATGAGTTACTCAATAAACCTCCATTGAACAGAATGATTCTGTTGATTTAACATATTTAAGATTCAAATAAATCCTGCCATGACTATGCTAAGTAATGGAGACCAAAATAAAGATAAGACTTCTGCAATATAAATAATTCAAAAAAGACATCCAACAACCATCAATAGAAATAAAAACCAACTTAGAATTGTATACTAATACCAAAACAGATAATGATCCCAGCCAAAATCCATCATTGTTACCTAATATAACATAATGCAACAACAAAACCCCCAAAAAACACAACTGAAATTTCAGACATGTTCAAAACACTTAAGCAAGAAATAAAAAACAGATTGACTCTAAAAATTTCCCAACTCTAATCAGCACCAGACAAATCTTGAGTATAGTTGACAGATGCTTCATCTTCATCTTCAAACACATTCACTTTCTTCATCTTCTTTTTTATCTTCTCAAAATAGATATCATCACAACTATCAAACTCATCTACCAAGCATCTTTTCACACTTCCTTCAGCAAAGCATTCAATCCCCTTCTGTTTAGTAACAACTGATAAATCAGGAGTTACAAAACCTTTTCCAGAGACCTAAAAAAATCCATAAATGAGAAACACAGTTGCCCTAATGCATATTTATACTTATTTCAGTTAATTTACTTAAAAAAATACCTCAACAATATCAAATCCGAAGAGTAAATCAGCTAACTTGACATCAGTATTGAAAACTTGTGATACAATGTTCTGAGGAACAAATTTCTCCACTACTTCTGGAATATTACAGATTTTGTTAACCGTATATGGATATCTACGATAATATTCCTTGATATTCCTACTTTGAATCTTAAACATCACTTCTTGACCCACAAGCAGCTCCTCAATCTTCTTAGGAACATACTCCATGGCACAATGCTATAACAACAATAAAACACATTAAAATAGAAAATATAACTACTACTGATCACAAATTCTTATTTAAATAGGCAGATTACCTCCATATTACTCCTTATCAAGTCATTCACCCTTTTTCCAATCAGTTGAACAACTTCTCTATCTCAAAGCAAAAGGGATGCATTACTTGAGTCATCAACAATGTTCGCAACAAACCTACACCTAAATAAGAGGAAAAATGTAGTCAATTAATAACTTCTTGCAAAATAAAAGAAAAGAAACCAAAGACACACCAAGAAAAAAAAAAAAGAAATCAGATTAGTACCTCTTCACAGCTACATCAAAATTCTTAATGCAAAAGTCACACCTAAACTTCTTGTCATCCAAAATCGTGACTTTCTTCACACATGTCTTGCATGCTAAATAATACCATTCTCCAAAATGAGGTTCGATTGATTCTACTTTCCAAAAACCCAATAAGATCCATCCCGATGACCAAAATCAGAAATAAACTACTACAACATTAAACAAAAAGACAATATGGAAAATAAACACAATCTGCTTTAAGAAATGATTATATACCTCCAAATAAACAACATCACTGAGAGCCTTGACATCAATATCATCAAACTCTCTACTAACCATCATTCCAGGTTGACCAACAGAAATAGTTTCAAGGAATGTATCATTATGTTTAATCCTATATAATATAAATCAAATCAAATCAAATCTATTATTATCATACACAATTAAGTCACTAATATTTATCCAATAAAATACAGTAACTGCTTCTAAACTCCTTCATTTCATCTATATCAGCATTGATTAAAATTTTAGAAGCTTGATAATGAGTGGATACACCAATCTCACCTAAAAATATAATAAAGAAATCTTAAAACCAATACATGACAGCCATTTAACTAAACATCAATATACAACAATAAGATAGAAACATACCTCTGAAAACATTAGGCTTACAAAACTGTACTATAATTATAGGAACTATCCCTTCAGCCTTTGACAATTGATACAAATAGGATTCCACATTAGAGTCCCAAATTGTACACAATATTTTGTTATGGTTGTTACAAATATATCAAAGTGTTTCAAATATAGACACAGTTAACTATATAGATGATACCTAAATGTTTAAAAATGAAGGAAGACATACTGCTCATCACTTATTTCAACTTCAATCAACCTATATCTACTTTGCTTAACAACTCTTCCAGGTGAAGTAATGACCCCCAATAATGTCTGCCAAGAGAAAGATGACATCAGTATACTTAGAATTAAAAAATAAGATCTGAACAACAAAATATATCAAAACATTTATACCAAAAAAGGATGATTGGTCTGCATTCTCATTGCACCGAATGGTTTAAATGAAAAAACCATGGCTGGAAACTCAGTATCTCTGACTTTATACATCTCAGTCCTGTAATTCATCCATAGTCTATATGGATGATTAGTAGCCTTGTTTCTAAGGGTGTTATCCCTAATAAAGAAGTTTTTTATGAAGTAGATGCCTCCTTCAGTAAGTTTGTGTTCCAGATTTTGAAGTTCTTTCTTTTGGCTTGAATGTATGTCCCCTGATAAGAAAAAATAATTTAGATATTAGTGATTAGAAATAAATCAGATAGAAGAAAAAGATCAATATGAAAGATATTACATATTAGATATATAAATATAAATCAGAATCCTAACATACAATAAATTATATGTCTTTTCTTTTGCAGGTAAAGATCTATTATAAACACTATTAGTACAGATTCCAAAAAGGATCAAGAATGATGACATTGAATGCCAAATGTCAAACTTAAACTGTGCAGCAAGCAATCTGTGGAATAGGAAGAGTGCAAAGATGTAGAAGAATGAAACATAAGTAATAAACAAATATAGGTCTGTTTTTCTATACTAAACTGAAGTAGCATTCAATTAAGTATGACTAAGGAAGTAGTAATGTACAGTTGCAGAAAAATAATGAAGAAATAGAACTATATACTCTATACATAAGATTAGGATAGATCAGGATATAGCAGATAAAAAATTAGTATACTGTTGAATACAATGAAATTTTTAATATACCTTAGTATCATGGAAAACAGATTCTATATTGATGTCCTTGTTGTCATCAGGAACACCTCCAAAGACACGAACGCAACGAACCTTAACAATTGAGTTAGTAATGGCAGTGTAAAGATTCTGAAGCAAGGTAACATAGGGAGCCATAGTGGAGATTGATTCTGATAAAGTAAAACAGACAATACAGTAAGATATAAATACACACTAATATTAATCTCAATTGCTTTCAGGTGGACAACATAAATATTCCACGAAACGAATATAAGAAGATGACCAATATGCAGGGAAGAGAACTACAATTTCTGAAAGATAGGTAAAAATTTCTAATCGCAGACTACACAATAAGCACAACTAATCACTGACTTTTGTTTCATTTTTACAGGTGCACAAATCAAATTGGAAGAAATCAAGATCAATAGAACAAAGTTGAGAACAAAGAAAAGAGAGAACATATAGAAGATATAACACATCAAAGGTGAGAACAACTAAGCTAAACTTCTTCTCCTTGAAATGAATATAACATTTGAGGTATTGGCATTGTCTAAAATATAGTTCTAATAAAAGAACATAATCTATCACAAAATTCATCCATTTTTTTTTACATAAGTTTCTTCTTATCAAATGCAGATATTCATCATCTATCAATGATAAAAGTGGAAAATAGTAATGATCAACAGGAAAAGGTTAAAACACAAAGATAAATATGGAAACAACATAAGATACCAAGACATCAAAGATGAGATGTACTATACTGAACTACTAAATTTTCAACTACATATAAAGATTGAAGCAGCAGTATACTAAAATAGAGTAGCAATATGAGAACACCATCATTTAGTTAAAACTACTAAAACTAAGATTAGGCAGTATAGAAGTGGTGTAGAAGAATTATACATATTTCATAGAAGGAAGAAAGACATATACCAAAAGTAGAATGGTACTCTAAGCTAGGGAGGAAGCGATTGCAAAGTGAATGAAACTGCAGTAGAATGGGGTATTTATAGTTGTTTGTTGTTGTTTATTTGCAGACACATCAGAATAAAAACAATTAAGTTAAGAAATCAGATATAATCACGAGTGAGACCTTTCAGATAACAAAAATAGATGATAATAAAACAAAATCAAAAATAAAAGAAAAAAAAATAGATATCCAAGTATATGTTGATATAAAGTAATATGCTATTTAATAGAACTACTAAATATATTCAATCAATGTGGATTTTCATGCATGTTGTAATAAATATAGGGCCAACTAATTGGGCCTCCTGACAGAGTAATAAATGAGTAGTAGTTGATGTTTCCCTATTAACATCAACCCTATTTTTGCAGGTATACCAAGAGTAGAGGTGGGAATATGGATATCGGGATCGATATCCACCGGGTATTGGATACCCAATATCCAATTTTATGGGATTGGGTATGGGATTGGATATTGAAATTTAAGATAAATCGGGTATCGGGTAACCCGAATGAGTATCGGATATTACCCGAATATCCAATTTATTATTTAAAGTATTTTTAAATTAGGTTTAGCCATTTTAGACTTCTAAGAGCTGGGCTAATTTATTTACTACTAGACTAACTTTCTCTTAACTTATATAAAATAAGTCGATCTCTCTTATTCTAGGTCACGACTTCTCCAAACTCTCAAGTTTTACGTATTGCATAACCAACTCAAGTGGTTTTTATATTTTAGTTAATTATTTTGACTTTTAAAATTATATTATTGGTTGTTTCAACAGTTTAATTAAATGCATAACTTTTATTATTTTACTTACATATTGAATAACCAACCCCCATAATTATAATCATATACTTTAAAATAAAAATAACCCATTTTTTTTAGTTTTATACTATAAAATAAATGCACCATTAAAGATATCAGTAAATTTAAATATTTCTTTATTTATATTAATATAATAAAGTTTGATTTTTTTTATTACTAGTTATTACACATGTAAAGAGTCGGGTATTTGGGTACCTGATACGTCGGGTATGGATACCCAGGGCGGGTATTGGAGTACCCGAAAATACATCGGGTCGAATTTTGGATAGACATTTAGATGATTTTCGGGTTTGGGTACCCGGTTTTTTTGGGTCGGGTATCCACGGATACCCGTATTCCCACCCCTAACCAAGAGATAAAAAAAACCCCAATCAAGGATGAGCCGCTTCTCATTTTCAAGGATGAAGAGAGAGAAAATCCTGCTGCAACCAATAGAAACCAAGCAGGCATAAGATGCATGCCTATATACCTCTCCTAATCTGCAAATACGTCTCAATGTGAAGGAGAAAGAGAGAGAATATTGGATGGAATCATTACACAGAGAAAGAACAAAGAATATGCACGCTTAAACCTTTAATATTCTAATCCATATTTCTTAAACCTTTTAAGAACCTAATCCATATTTCTTATGGATATGCAGGATTCCTTCATATATTCTATGAAGACAGAATTTTGACATCTTACAATCTACAAAATGAAGTAATTTTGACATCTTACAATCTACAAAATGAAGAAGAAGAAGAAGAAGAAGAAGAAGAAGAAGAAGAATAACTTAAAGACACTTAAGAAGTATAATTTATACTAACATACTCACCAACAATTAATTCGATTTGCAGGTTACCATAACATATAATTACATACAGGCTTGAAGACATTAAGAATATACACCAATTTGTGCACTAAGGAAGAGGAAGGATCAAAACAAAAGTAAGTTCATTAATTTATACACATTTAAGCAGTCTGATAGTTTTGAAAATTTGAATGTACAGGTTCTTCAATCATATGATTTTAATAAAATGCATTAGCCCTGACATCCATGTATTAATCACCATCTTTGGAACAAAAAAAATTCAAGTGGCTAGACAGATTCTATTAATCCCTATTAAACATGAAACATATTTATTAGTCCAGAGGATAATTCTATTAATCCCTTCCAATATTAAACATCAGTTTAGGCACCCACGCCTGCCATGTTATCAGTGCTCTCTTTGTGGATATTGGCGTTTGAAGGCAGTACTTTTTCTGACTGTGTGCACAATAAGGAATATCAAGCTTCCTGGGTCCAGTGAATCCACTAGATCACAGTGAATCCACTAGATCACAGGGTCTAGGAACTCACGGATCGTTGGAAGATCTCGGTCGTCGGACACACAGAATACCTCTTCAAAACCCTCAACCACGTATACTAAAATTAGCACAGGGAAGTAGGGATCGATCCCACAGAGATGAATGCGCAGATAAACATGTTCAAAGACTCGGGAACTATT
Source organism: Salvia hispanica (assembly GCF_023119035.1). Lineage (NCBI taxonomy): Eukaryota > Viridiplantae > Streptophyta > Magnoliopsida > Lamiales > Lamiaceae > Salvia > Salvia hispanica. The sequence goes on from NC_062966.1 coordinate 14,672,631, forward strand.
TTTGGGTTGGCTGCTGCCACGCAATTTGGGTTGAGGAAATTAACTAGACTTGGTAATTGAGATATGCTAATCTAACAACTGGATCAAAAGAACTACTTCCTAAATTAACCTAGACCTGGGAAAACACATGACAGTGGGGACCATTTACTGAAAAGGTAAAATACGGATGAAAAACTGGAAAACAACTAACTAAAGTACTAACTAACAGCGACATCATCTTCTCCAACAATTGGCATGAAACATCCAGTAAAACAGAGTGAGAACGTAATTCGAAACGAAGCAACAAAAATTAAAGCGACAAAATCGAAGAACAATTAAAACTAAGGCAGATCTACGACTACTAGACGAAGCAAAGTAAAAAGAAAGCAGAAAGTTCAAAATCCATGCAAACTCGGTTCCCCTGTTCAGATCCACACTTCGGATGCTAAATCCACTCTTGATCCAAGCATCTGAAACAAACTTCGTCCAAAATTATACCCATAGCTACAGATTCGCCGATCAACCACAGATCAACAACAACGGCACAGATTCACAACCTATTTCCCAGATCAAGCACATAACATTCAAAACAGAGAATAACATTCAACTTCTGAAATAAAACCTCAAAACACAGAATCAACGTAAATCAACACAAAATAAACACCATCGTGACGTAAACTAAATGCATAGATAACGGTAAGTAGCAAACAACCACTCGACTTCAGAAACGTTGAAGTTAGACGGAATAACAGTGCAAAAACTGAATGTAAATGATTGTATCTTCGCCCTTCGTGAGGATCCCCATTTTTCCAAGTGTGTGTGAGTGTGTGAGTGTGTGAGCTGAGAGCAAAATCATCCTTATCGTGTGTTGCATGCTCCTCTATATATAGGCGTGGAAGTGGGTCCAGCAAGGCTCTCTTGTGTGAATAGTCTTCCTTGCCCTTAGCTTTTGACTCCCTTCGTCCAGCCATTTTTCTCTTTAATTCTGCTCACTTTCCTTCGCTTTTCTTTGCTGGTCCACTGCCTTCAGCTCTTCCTGGACCTAGCGATTTCCTTCACACACCTGGCTTAAAAATTGTGTTAGACCCAATAAAAAGGTGACTTTTCATCACATAACCGATGCATGAAATTAGCCTTATCAGCGTTCCAGTTCTCTAGGACTTTCTCTCTCTCCTTATTCTGCAGAGTGAGAGGTGGCTCCTTTATATTATGGGATTTTTTGTGTCACAACTAAATGAGTCACCTATATACACATGATTAAGTTAGTAATATAATAGAAGAAGTAGGCTTTATATGAAATTATATAATTCTGAACTTTATGAAATTAAATGGGCCGAGCTTTACCTAATTTTTCCAGTAATTTAAATGACCTACATCAACGTGTGTTTACAAAATTATAGATTTAACTTTTTTTGCATATTATTCTTAAAGGCCTATTAGTGAACATTATTAACTGATCCAATATTTATATTTATATCCTCCCTAATATTGTACACAGATTCAACTTATGCCTTGCAAAATCAGTAGTAATCAATAGAGTTCATCTTTTATTGTACATATGCATATCATACTAACTTTATCAAGCTAAACTATAGGAGCATCCTTGCAAAGTGAGTTTTAATCAGTTGTGTTAATCTTGTATTGAAGATACGCATATCCTGTTGATTTATGTCTATGATATTTCTCTCAGTCCCTTCCATGTTTGTGCAGTCACTATATGCATACACTTGCAAAGTGAGTAATAGTAGGTGTATTAATCTATGTTGAATATCAGCATATCCTAATCATTATGTATTTGCTATTTCACTTAATCACTTGTTAATGTTGTAAATGTGCAGTACTAATATATCCTTTACACCTGTGTAGGAAAATGAAGCATTGGAATTTGGAGAAGATATATATATATATATATATGAATCACCTTTAAAAAGTGTGACCTTATTGTGTTTTGGAATTGTAATAAAATAGGCATATGCTATAAAGTGAAATGCACAAACCAATCAAACAAAGGCTAAATAAATGATAATAAACGATAACCAAAAAAACATACAGCATTGAAACCAACAATGACAGCAACAATATTCACATAAAAAACGCAAAAAAAAATGAAAAACAAAACTAAAAAACTTCATTTTCCCGCCAAATGCTGCCAGGTGGCATTAGAAAAAACTGCCCCTTTATATATTAATAGATTTCTGAAAACAATTTCTCCTCCGAGTTTGTGACAGTAATTTAGATTAAACGAGAGAATGCTACTAAAATGGATGTAATTGCAAAATCTGATAACACGTTAAAAAAACGGTAATAATGAATGTTGGCTCTATTTTTTTCAGAATTACAATCCATCTTGCATAAATGAACTACATTTGCAAAACTATTTCGAGAAAGTTTAGGAAGAATTAATAGAAATCCATTTTGTGCAAAAACATTTACTGAAACTCATTGACTGGAAGAATGAATTGCCTTTCATTAAATTGTGGGAAGTATTAATCTTATGGTGAAAAAATCATTGCTGAGTTGCATAGTCGAAGAAAGAACAGAGACTTCCTTCAAAAGTTCCCTTTACAATGGCTACCTAGATTATTAATGGTGAGTGTAAATTTATTGAAGAGACGGAGAATTGGTAGTAATCGACGGGATGAAGTAATTGGGTGTAGCTGTATGGATTTAATATATTCAGAAAAAATACAACCTATCAGTAATATTAATTGAATTAAAAAAATAATGATTACATTGCCACATCAGCATTCGCCCGCATATTGCTTACGAATCGTCGCTCAACACAACAGTTCTCCCGAAATACTATATACTATTGTATGGGAGATGATCTAATTTTGTCTTAAGCATTACTACTTCTACATGACAGGTTCAAATATCTGGCCAATTGTCATGTCATTAAATATTCTTATTTAAGGTCTATTAATTTTTATTGTAATGTAGCGAGTCATAAAATATTGTGTTCCATTGAGCTGGTGATGTTGCATTTGCAACTAATTAGCATTTTACTACTAACAAATTAAATCCATAGGTATGAAATACAAACTTATCAATCTGAAAAAGTATCGCACCATATTTTTCATTTTCGAGCCATTTATAATTCAACTTTACAACCTCTCCTTATTTTAATATGAGTATCGATAATTTATGAAAAGTATTCAAACCAGGGGCGAATCCACTTAGAGGGATTAAGGGGCAATTGCCCCACCTCAATATAATTAGCTTATACTAATTTGTTAACGAAATTTTAAAATTTTGTAATTTCCTTTATAAATGTCTCACCTCAAACTTCTAAAATTTCTTCATGTATTTATTTTTGCCCCTGCTAAATTGAATTCCTGGCTTCGTCCCTAATTCAAACACTTACCCAACACATATAAAATTGCAACAAAATATTCAAACATTTACCCAACACATATAAAAATGCAACAAAATATTCAAACATTTATGAAAAGTATATGTCTCAACAAAAATACTTTGACATCCGGTTAATTATGTGTCACATCAAAATTCGCATATGGTATCTTTTACATGTCCACAACATAGGAGTTCAAATTTTTAACAAAAAATCATAGTATGATTATGCTATTTACACTGGATAAAAGGTCATTAAGATTTAAGATGCCAAATTTGAAAATATATGATTATGATATACTCCATCATTTTAGTACACGATCCAATATAATGGAAACATATTTGTAGTCGGTTAGTAAATACTCCTTCTAATCAATAGATCGAGAATTCGAGTCACCACGGTAATAAACCACTAATAATTAGTGCTGATCAATTTTAGAGAAAGAGAATAAATTAGGAAAAATTTCACTAGTAAAATGCAATACTACATCTCGTGCTGCACACAGACAAACATATCATACTTATCATATGTTTGTGTGTATAATAGAAGGGAAATAATCAATACAAAAAATGCATCTCAATACAAAATCCAGACCAAATCCTGAGGTGGGTCATTATAAAGAAGTGTTAGGTCATATTATAAAATTCGGGTTTCAGATCATGTTAAGATCATTTTATGCCATCCTTATTATAATGACGTAAAAATAAGCTTTCGATGACCTAAAAATGACCTTTGTATGCTTGGTTCAGTATTTTTGTATTAAGAATGGATTTTCATTTTACATATATCAAAACTCTAGAATAGAAAATATTATAGGTACTTATCATGCTTGTGGATGTAACAGAAGATGTTATAGGTGAGGTTTGCACACTTCCATTCCGGTCCCCATAACTTCTTAGCTTTCTACCATCTTGTCACATTTCTTTGTTTTTATCTCACAGTAAAATAAAATGGACTCATAATCACTTATTAAAATTGCTTATATTTATAATATTATTTTATTTTATTGTGAGTATGAAGTAAAAATGGATTATGACTACTGGAGTCCTTACTCTCCTCATCCTATTCACTATTTAGCACAGTTCCTGAATTTTCATCGTGGCTGACGAATCATAATTTTGTTTTTGGTAAAAGTTTTATTGACTTCTTATGTGCATTTTACTTTCTGTACAAATTAAAGTATTAGTACCGGCCAAATTTCATGGAAGTTGAAAACCAGTGTAATTTCGAATTATTTTATCATTTGAATGAACTAGCGCCATTTGGGGTTTAGATTTGAATGAACAAATGTAGAGCTGATTTGCTCTTCCACTGTAATTTTACATATTTTTCTGAGGCCTGAGCATTAGTGGAAGTTTTCAGCTGCGCTGTGGCTCTTTTCGTTGGATCAATTGCAGTGGCTAGGGGTGCTCCAACCGGTCCGATGTGGACAGGTGCGGTGTCGTGGGTGGCTGGTTGCAGTTTACCAATTCTGAAGTTGGGTTGGGGGGTTATAAGTCTTATATTCGCACAATGCCTATATCTGGCGTTATTTTCCTTTGTTGTAAGCTACACGCTTTGAATTTGTTATGCTTTGTGTGTTATTGGCTCGATTTGTTTCGTGCGTATTGGTCAACACTGATTATTTTGTAAAAGTGTCATAGACCTAGTGGCTAGAAGAAGAATGTTGAAACACTTGAAACCCCTTGTCTGTTTAGCTCTCTGATTGCCAAGATTATCATTAGGTTTTAACTCTGACTGACTATGAAAGTGAACAGCAAGTTGCTATCGCATGTAAACCTAAGAAAACAGGGTATCTTGTTGTAAGTTGATTGCTCAGCTACCCATCACTTATGCAACTTTACTGTATAAGAATCAGTGTTTCATGTGTATTGCAATTTTTATGGTTATTAAATAAGGAGTAATAACAGAACATTGGTTTTTCTTTTAGGTGCTAATCTAAAACCTATAAGAAATCAAGCTTTTTTCTATGGTGTCTACAAAAAGGACTAGCTGATTACTCGTATTGTACCTTGCAAATGACAGAATATGTAGCCATTCTACCCCATGTGAAGCTGCAAGTTCATGGTACTCTCTTAGAAGAGTGGTCTTGTCTGCCAAAAAATCCCTCTCTCCCTGCCAAAAGGTTTGATCTTCTTCCCTATAGCTTGATTTTCTTATATAATAGCATTCAACATCTTGTTAGCGGGTTGGAAGGGCCAATGGTCGTCAACCTCATTGAATTGGCTCGAAACTATAAACTATAGCTGAGATGCCGGCTTTACTTTTAGGAAAATACCGTGTAGTTTCTCTCCAATATATAATGACTCACGAGAAGCATTAGAACAGAGAACCGAGAAACTGAAAGACAACAAAACCAAAAGAAAAGAAGAATAAAGAGAAGGAAGAATAATGAGACTGCATACAATGACTTATGGGCTTGGATGCATATAATATTAGATTGGTAATTTATTATTACTATTAATCTGAGGCACATAAAAACAATTCTGTCTTTCGTGTTATATGCTTCATGACGATCTTGATGCTTTATATATTCCCTCAGTCTTGCCTATCCTTCAGCAAAATAGCTGATTCTACCCATTGGTAACCCTGCAATACATTTGACTTCTTATACGAGATTCATGATTTCTAAAATAAAATATTTATATTCGGCGTTTCTTATTATGCTGATTGAATCCATCACCTGTTTTGGTTTTACCTTGGCCGGTGTATGTGTTATTTTCTACAAGTCATATTTTTTGCTTGACCTTTTGTAATCGTAGGAATGATGTATTGCATGCAAGTTGTGCATCTGTGTTTTCCAACAATGAATAGGTTCACAAAAATCCATAAACTTGAGCTCCTTGCATCAATCGTAGTAGTAACATTCTGTGTGGCAGTTTCTGTCTGTATACCAAAAGTGCATATATTTAAAATTTTTGGTTTTTCATTAAAATCTTAAGCTTCTTGAAGCATGCCACTGCTGCCAGTGGCGAAGCCAGAATTTTAATGTTGGAAGGCCCAACTTACTCTTCATGATTGTGAGATATTTTTGTTTCTTCGTCGCCTAAAACTGATGCAAATAAGGGAGTAATCAACCACATGTGCTATGTATGGGTTATTGATTTAAAGATACATGCATGTATAATATAGTAAATACTAAAATTGGTGGGGGGACCATGGGCCCCCCTGGCCCTCATGTGGTTTCGCCACTGACTGCTGCTTACATGAACTGCTCAGTTTTGTCTCTTCATCTCCTTTACAGGGGCTTCTATAATGGAAGGAAAATAGTTAGTGGATTGTCTTCTTGGAAAGCCCGCAAGATCATTGCACCTCAAAGAAAAATCCTGAATGGAAGTCCAATGAGGAAGACTACAAGGTGCTATTGCTTGAATGCCCTAGCCAATGTTGATGCTGCAGCTGCTACTTCAGAATGGGTTCCGTTCATTGATCAAGTCCTCCTTTTAGCTACTATTATCCTTACTTGTATGTCTCATCATAGCTTGACGAGTATCTGAGTGGAAGATGATAGAAGCACCATTATTCATTGAAATTAAAGTTCTATTTTGAGATACTGGTTTATTTAATTGCAGTTCAGTGACAATTGATGATGAGGTTTGGTTGCAGTTTGCCTGGTATGTTGTGAGAAACAAGCTAATGGATTCATTATCTGCTCTTAATAATGTGGTAAATCCTAGTGAAAACATAGGGAAACTTGAACAAAACCCTGCCACACAGCCATCAAGCTTATAAGCTGTTTCTGAAGGTCCTAGAATTAGACTTCTCTGGAGATCATTTCAGCGGCTCAAAAAAGAGGCAAGCATTTTGTGTATTGTTTCTTTTTATTTGTATTCTACTATTACTACTTTCATCATGATAAGGGCAATTTTTTTATTACTCTTTTCTTTTGAAGTCATAGTTGAAGGTAGGCAGTGGTAAGTGTGCAAAGGGATCTTTTAGATTTTCTTCTTCCCACTATCCTGACAGCTATGGAGCAAGTGGCTGTCCTTGTGAATATGGGAAAATATTTAGCCAAACTACATAGTTTTTCTTTCCTTTCCATGCCACTACTATGTTGTTTTTCCTCCACCAGTAAAGGATTGGAATTGTATCTTTCAGGTGACCAATATTTCTGCAAATTCTGCTGCAAAGTCTACAAACGAGTTCTTGGCTGTCTTTACTGAAACTTTTCAAAACTGCTGCAGCCCTCTATGCATGGCATGGCTTGAAGAGGAGATTCGCCTCATCTCCAGAAAACCTGACAAGGTATCTTTATGTGATGTTTCCCCTACAAATAATGTAAAAGACATGAAAGGAAGTAATCCATTACTATAATTTCTTTAATTTCCCCAGGACCTTCTTTCTTTGGCCAAAAGTAAGCTGAATGGATATGACAGCATAGTTCTAAATATCAGAAATTCAGGCAAGGAGGATCTATATGCAGAGTTGATATATGCCCTTAAATTTGGTTCTTCCAGGTAAAAGTAACATAAATTTGTGTTTTGGGGGGATTTTGGGGCTCTTTTGCTTTTTTTTTTAACCAACACATATTTTCACTTTTGGGAAGGAATTACATTGTATTGAAACCTGCAAGGCGCGCACACACACACGACAACAAAACAAGCACAAATTTCTGATTTTTGTTTTAAGATTCGTGTTTTAAAATAATATATTTTGAAATTCACTCCTTTCTTTGTCATTTAAAAAATACTATATTTTGTGGTGGGAATCGAGCCAATCACTAATTTTCAAATCTGAAAAGGTTTTATGAGTTTCGAATCTTTTAGATCTTTCTTCATATCCTTCTTGTATTGCGTCACTTACTGTACCTAGCACCTTTTATTTTCGGGTATTTAGGGGGTGCTTGGTGTGATGAAACGAATGAGAGAATAGAATGGTCATTCCTACCTCTTAATTCTTAGAATCACCATTCCTTCTAGATTAGGAATATCCATTTCTTCTTCAACATGGTTCCTTTCCTTCCCCCTTTCCATTCCATCATACCAGCCCCGTTAGACTTTTAGTTTACTTTTCATGTGTTAGACAGTTGATTGTGTTAATGTGCTCGACTTTGTGTATAGTGAACCATGCGACCATGTCTAATAGCTAGGACAGTTATGATGATTTAAAGTGATGTCAAATGCTTCTTGAACACTGTATAAGAATGTCCAATATGACCATACTCCAGCAATACCCTGAATGTACCTATACATATGCATTGACAGGAAAGGTGGCTACTATAATTCTACCTTGTTCATTGAGCATGGAGTAGCTATATTAGAGGATTTGCTTATCACGTTAGCAGATGGCATTGCAAGCATGTACTTGGAGCTTATATCTGTGGATAGTAGCTTATCCAATGAAATGAACAATCTTGGTTTCAGCTTCTGTACCCTCTCCACCAGAGCACTTCAGAGATTACGTAATGAGGTATTGCTCTATGAACTCATGTTTATTTTTATTTTCCATTTGTAATTTCCATCCTTTAGGTTTCTATACATGCCACTATGAACTCATTTTTTCTCTCGACTGTCTCTGGAAGCAGGATGAGTCTGTATTACCACAATTCTCTCAACGTAGATATATTTGGATGTGTTTAATTCATAGCCATGATTTCTGATTCAAGCAAAGTGAGTTCGATGAAGCATAATATGTATATGTTTTTCTTTTGATGCAGTAACATATGTATGTAGTGAAAAACTTTGCATATTGCACTTCATTTTGGAGGATACAATGTACTTCATTTTAGATAATAGTGATAATACAAATACAATTCTGATAGAGTCAGGACCTGAGCAAGTTACAACTCACAAGGTGTAAAATGAAATCTGTTAGCCAGATAACGCTTGTAAATGTTATCCCAAAAATTAATTCAATAAACGAAACCGGGATGAACCCCATTAATAACAAAGTCATGTCCAACAAATCTGCTATAGTTACTATCCAGACTAGGGGGACCTGTTACTAATTCCTGTCTTAGCCTTGTCAATTAATGGTCAGTCCTCATGTAGATAGTAAGTGCAGATATAAGATGACCTCTGATGAACTAAAAAAGAATGAAAACAATCTTGTAAGTTCCAACCCAACCAGATTAACTGACTAGCACAAAGTTAGTTAACCAAACTGCTTATCCTTCATTAAGTAGACAAGGGTCAGAGGGTCACTATCAAATTCTGGATGGTTGTGCAGCTCTCTAAATAGTGGGCGACACATGAAGTTCAAAGCAAGATTAGGTCTATTAGCTAATGTATGTTTAGGATGAGACTGGTGTTCTTACTCCACTGGGCTGATGGCTAGGATATGGTTTAGCAAGTGGTGCATTTATAAAACTACGAAAATAGGATTTTGCTTCCGTTTGTATCTTCTTTTACAGATTATGACAGGAAATGACTTCTGGTTGTTGACAGGTGGCATTGCAGCAATGGTTGCATCAAAACATGGCTGCAGTGGCATCTATGTATGAGGACCGATTTGACCTTTGTATCCTTAAAAGCCAACTTATTGAGTCCAGAGGCAATGAGACTGAAAAGTTTGGTTGGTTGAAGAAGATTAGTTTTGTGAGATCAGGCCCCATATCATCATCACTAAGTTATGCTACCATCAATAGCATCTCTTTACCTGTTAAAAGGACCAAGGAGTTGAGGGCCTTGGTTGGGTTGTACGTTCTACTCTGTTACCATGACTATTCGCGTGACTGAGTTAATAAATCCATGATTTTCTTCCTTCCGTGGTTGTTTAATATTGATACATGCACTCATTTTTTATGCTCATTCCAGAATAAATGTGAATAAATTTTCACTTCCAGAAGCTGAAATATGGCTTACAAACATATATCAGGATATTTGTGGAAATGTGAATTATAAACTAATCTTGTTTAATGGAAATACTTCCTATTGACATTGACTTGTGGCCCTCGTGAAGAAAGAGGATATCTATCTTTTTTTAGTTCGTCTAATATGTACCTCAGTCATCTGTATCATCATGTGCTCTATTGTTATAGTGAAGAAAACTAAAAACATGTGGATTATTTTGGGGAAAATGCTTTGTAAAGTTGGAAGAATAGTTTGCCGATGAGTTGTTGCTCCTGTTCATTTTTCTTGATCGTAATCTTAAAAAATTTCTATAATATGTTGAATGGATCCATAATTTTGCATCTTCCTTCTTCCTTAGATGCAGCTATGAGAATCAATCTTCTAACTTTTCAACTCAATTACACACTGTATTTCTGTTGCAGGAGGTACTACTTTAGTCTCTTCCTTGAACTGGCCAACATCACCATGCCAATTGTCAAAATAGTTGTTGCAAAAGTCAGTGATGCTATATCGTTCTTCCTTGTCAGCTTGATAGGAAGGTCACTGGGGCTAATCTACTCTGGTATTAGGAACTCCTTACGACTGAAGTAAGGTATAAATGTGCCAGGTTATCTGTTCAAAATTCCCTTGTCATTTTGATTATTAAGATAATGAATCGTGAATTATTTTGAAGGCTCTTTTTAGTGATAAACTGCCTTTTAGAAGATTCAAGATAAAAACTTGAATTCCTGCAGTTTGACCATATCTACTATGGAACATTCCTTCACTTCTGAAGAACTTAGAGGATTCTTTTGAAAACCTGTTTATGTTTGGTGCATTTCATTACTATGATCCTATCTTGTTTTAAATAAGAGAACGAATGTAGGAGTACTTTACTAAGAGGCTTAGCATATCTATACATTGGATAGATGATCAAGGGATTGCTGTCTTTAAGGCAAGGTTTTGGACTTCTTACAGTTAGCTGAGTTTGAACTTTATAATAACTGGAAAAAAATTGTTAGAATAACACGATTCTTTTTCGTCCATTGATAGGTTTCTGCTAGAAATCTGTGATTGGGACCTAGCTAGTGTGGGGAGTAGTGATCAGAGCTGGGCAACGAGAATGGAATATTGGGCCCTAAAGAAAAGTGATTCCAATAAGCCATGCAAGCAAAGATACATTACTTTGACTGTAAAGTTGTTTTCAAGGTGATGATAAAATATTGCAGGATAATGAGAATCTGCTATTTGCTCATGCATTAATATATATACTAAAATGGACGTATGGTTATCGCCTTATAGTCCACCCAAAGTGTGATTTACATTCCGCAGTTCGTATGATCTTAGCCTTGTACTAATGACGATACACAGCTCAAATAGTAAGACGATCCTTCCTCCGATCAATAGGTTTGGGGTTGTTACTTCGTGTGTGTTCTCAGAAAAATCTTGCAAGGATGTTATAATTACATATGCTGGCCTTGGATTCCTGATTGCTGTGTACGTTATTGAAAATATGATTTATGAATTTTGGTTTCGAATTATTGTGTGATTAAACCTTGTTTTATGCCCGTGTCTTGTAGTTTTAGTGAGCAAGATTAGTACTACTCGTAGTATTTTTTGAAATTGTGGAAGTGAAAGCAATGGTGGGGGACATGGGAAAACGACACGCAATAGCTTATGGAGTAATAATTCTTTCTAAAAGCCAAAAATACATTTCAGAAAACTGTGGCCCACCAATCTTTACACGACATGAAAATCTTTCTAAAGAAACTTCTTCATTTTCAATAATCAATGCTTTGTTTTCGCTCATCTTTATAAAGTGGACCTCACTCTCTTGGTACCCAAACCCAATTCATTAAAGCATCCCCATCTATGCTCTTAGCTAAGAGTAGGGAAGTGGGCTCAGATCCACTTTTACTGCTTGTCCTTAACTAAGAGCACAACACCTACATCCGTGCTCTTAGCTAAGGACAAGCTCAAGGGTCCCACCATTCTATTATTCAATTTAAATAAAAACATTTCCACAATATTAAAATACATTAAAATATCCGAAATACTATTACAAATTACAAAATAATTAAAAATTACATAATTTAAATCCTAAAAATTAAAAATTACATAATTTAAATCTTAAAAATTAAAAATTACACAAATAAAATCCTAAAAATTAAAAATTACACAAATAAAATCCTAAATATTAAAAATTACACTACCCGTTGCCGAATTTCGCCCAAATGTGATTGATTAGATCTTTTTGTAGCTCAGTGTGGGCTCTTGTATCGCGCATTGTGTGTCTTCTTTCCATCCTCTCGTTCACCGTCGTATGCACACCTCGGCGTGGGGGAGACCTCGCGGTTGAGCTTCCGGCTTCATCCTCGTCGTAAAAGTTACCCGCCATCGGTCCTTCGTCGGCTATAATCATGTTGTGCAAGATAATACACGTGTACATGATGTCGGCGATATTCTTAACGTACCAAAGTCGGGAAGGGGACTTCACAATGTTGAATCGGCCTTGAAGGACACCAAAAGCTCTTTCGACGTCTTTTTCGAGCAGACTCTTGACGCTGCGCAAAAAGAATCCGTCTTTGCTCTTGTGGATTGCCGAACGACTTCACGAAAGTCGACCACCTTGGGTAAATACCATCGGCGAGATAGTAACCCATGTGGTATGCATTTCCGTTGACGGTGAAGTCGATCGCCGGTGCTACACCATTCAAAACACCATCGAAGAGTGGTGAAGAATATAACACGTTCAAGTCGTTGTTGGATCCGGCAACACCGAAATATGCATGCCAAATCCATAGGCGGTAGTCGGCGACCGCTTCAAGGATAAGCGTTGGGCCGCCACCTTTGTGGCCGCTTAAGTGTTGCCCTCCAAGCAGTCGGGCAATTCTTCCACTTCCAATGCATGCAGTCAATGCTGCCTAGCATACCGGGAAAACCGTGGACTGTTTCGTGAAGACGAAGCAACCGTTGACAATCGTCGGTGGTGGGTGCCCGAAGGAATTCCTCGCCGAAAGCAGAACGAACGCCGTCGCAAAAATTCTTGAGGCATAGGATTCCAGTTGACTCACCGACATGCAAATACTCGTCGAAGAGGTCAGCCGTTTGCCCAGTAGCAAGTTGTCGGATGGCACAAGTACACTTTTGCAACGCCGTGAGACTTTGCCGACCGGTTGCGTCTGCACCTTCTTGAAAATATTCAACGCGAGTGGACAATGTGTTGACAATACGCATAAACAACCGTTTTGACATGCGAAAACGGCGCCGAAAATAATCTTCTGGATACCGCGGCTGGTCGGAAAAATAGTCGGCAACGAGCCTTTCATGGGCTCTCTCTCGATCACGAGGGATGTAGCGACGTTTTGCTCTAGTTGGTTGAGGAGGAGGGGCGGGGGTATTGGCGGCGACATAGGCTTCATAGGCGGCATGATATTGTTCATAATATTCTTGTTCTTCGCGCTCCGCTTCCGCAATGAGATTGGTGAAATCCATTTTTGAATTTTTTAGAGAGAGTTTGGATGAGAGAGGAAGATGTAGATGATTTAGTATGATGTTCTTGAAAAATGACCCGGTTTGGCCCATTGCTCGAAAGAAGTTTTTACGGGATCCTTATCCACCAAAATTTTTACTTCTGGTTCCGGCGAACGAATAATCATTGAGTCCTCCTTTATTCCATAGACGCTTTGGGTAAAATGAGGAAAAAGTAAATTCTTACACAACAAAATAATTGGAAACGTTCTCTTTTCTAAGCCATTGATTTCCAAAAGAGAAAATGTGTGATGTCATTTGTTCTTTCTTTGCTTAAAAAAAAATTCTTCTAGATTTTAGGCAATTGCACCAAAGATTTGCATTTAGAGAACTCTCTTGTACATCAAGAGATCTAGCTCTAACACAATAATCTTTCCATCCATAGACTTTTTTAAGATTTTGAAATCTTAAGTTCCATAAATGACCAGGCAAAAATGAATTTGGGCCACCATTCAATTATAAAAATAAATGATTATCATTACATTAAGCATGATTATCTGGCATTGATTTGTCTCATTAAGAAGCAAATCAGTCGATTAGAAAGTGATGGGATGGGATATCTTGAATCGAAAGATTAATCAAGGAGAAATAAAAGTGGCATAATATAGGGTAGATCAATAGTCATTATCAAGACAATTTGTGTCAATATAATACTATAATTGTTATATTAGTGGTTTACTTAATACAGCCTACTTAATCTTTATTTTCCGAATCAAGAGGTAGTAATTTGCTTAAATAGATATGCAATACAGTGTCAATTTGAAACAAATTGTTAGAGGTCAATATCTTATTTATCAAGAGGTACTACTAATAATTAATACTCCTAAGTCCTATGAAGGACTATTGAAATTCCATATATATAAATTGAAGAGTAAACCTTGACCGGAGTTAATTAATCCAACCAGATATTGGGTTGAAGTGGAAAAAGGTTTTGGTGAAAACGCTTTATTACTTTAGTGAAAGGAGCACTTACAAAAATTTGGGACAACTTATTATTCACGGTGATAAAGAAAATGAGACGTGGTTTAGGTTTGGGATTATTTTGAGGTAAGTTTATTTATTTATTGATGGGATTGTTGATGATGCCACAAGGTTGTGTGTGTGACATGGAGTATATGAGTAACGTTCTGTAGCAATTAGAAGGAAATGAACAAATCCCAAATAGGGATTATTATCATAAATTAATTTCTCTTCGTAAAAATAATGAACTTTTGCTTTTTTGGCAGTGTTCGATTTGCTAGATAAAATAATACCAAGATATAATTTAGGATTAAGTTGTGAGATTATTTTAGAAGGGGTTGGTCATGACTAATTATCACATGATTATCCATCTTGAATTGAGTTGTGGGAATCATTCTCATGAACGTCCAAACACATTACATATTTAATCTCGAGATACAATCTTGCAAACCAAACAACCTATTTGGGGGTGTTCGGTTAGCAAGACTAAATCTCCTGATTATATATATATCATGTTTGGTTCATAAGATTGACCCCCTCAACTTAATCCTAGATTGATAGTCTCATGATAATTAGTCATAGTCTCCCCCCTCCAACTAAAATAATCCCACAACTTAATCCTAGATTGATAGTATCATGATAATTAGTCATAGCCTCCCCCCTCCAACTAAAATAATCCCACAACTTAATCCTAAATGGATAGTCTCATGATTATTAGTCATGACAACCGAACACCAACTTTGTGTATAAATTTTATACAGTATTATTTCTTCTTATGATAATCATGCGTGTATCATCAAATAATTTCTTTTCGAAATCATCAAATAATATTGCACAGCTATTACATGGAAAAGAATTCATAGTGACACTAGCCTATTGTAGGTTTTGCACAATTGAGTATTGCTTACATCAATTTTGTTGACAAATTTGGGCATAATAGTTTGAAAATTAATGCACCTAATACGGGTAAAACCTTTAGTGAACATCAATATAGATTTATCATTCAGCACTGCATTATTTATCTATTTCTTATGGTGTCTTGTCTCAAAAAGTTGAGAATCATTTCCTAATTTTTGGGGGACCAAAATCCATGATGTTCTTAATGATAATGTAATGAGATCTTCTCCACTGACTTTAGAAATAAACTGTCTAAAATTGGAAGAATAGGCACATGAGAGTTGGTGAATCCTTTTCTTTCGCAGGCCAAATTTTTCCTTATTAGTATTTGACCGTTTCTCTTCGTTCACTAATTAATTATTGCGTGTGCTCGTGTGAATCATACATGTCCAATTTTATTCTATTGAAAGGATTTGGATTCTGAAAAGATAAGAAGCAAGTGTTTTTATATGGTGCTATATGATTCTGTTAAGCTTCCTTTGTGTCTAATTAAAGAATAATGAATATGTAAAGAGATGTTGATTAATGTGAAATATATTAAACAAAACCCAATTTTGTTTTCATTATGGATAATTTAGACTAAGTATACATTTAATTTTTGGTTTAACTATATTCATTTGAAAAATATAACATAAAGAAAAAAATAAATAAATTAAAGGAATTGTGGGGCCCTTGTTTGCATATGATAAGGTGATTGAGAGACTACGTAACATGCATTTTACTCTCTCTCCTTTTTCTTTTCTCCGCTTTCGATTTCGGTTATTTTACTCTCTTCCCCTTTTTCAACAGCATTTGCACACTTCTCCTTTCATTCGAAAATCAAATAGTACAGTTTTCTAAAACTAAATTAAATTTAAGAGATAAAATAAATCATCAACTTTATCCTTCTTTTCAATTTAGAAAAGTAACTCTACTAAATTTGTTAGACATGCATGCCATTATCATTTCAATTTGACCTCATTCACGGTTCTTAATTTCTGTCTCTACACTTTATTGGTTAATAGTTCAAATATTTAAGCATCTTATAAAGACGTAGTATAAAATATGTTTACGCATAGCACTCAGTCAAATTTCAACAGATAATACTCTCTCCATCCATCATTAGAAGTTTCAGTTCATTTTTATTTGGTAGGTACCTCACTTTTCACTAACTCATTCCACTAACATTCTATTTTAAAACTAATAATATAAAAATAGATATCACATTCCGCTATTTTTTCTCTCCCACTTTTCTTCATATTTCTTAAAACCCGTGCCGAACTCAAATGAGTTTCCTAATGGCAGACGGAGGGAGTAATACATTGGCTGAGGTACTTGCAAGAGAATTGGAATTAAAGATTTTAGATGATATGGAGAACGTTCAAAGGCAATGGCAATTCTCCAAACATGTAAAAAGCCCAAGGAGAGAGCAGTCAAAGCATTTGTTATCAGTTTTTATTATCTCCAATAAACCAACAAAGAGGAAGTTATCTTCTTAAAAAAGAAAAAAAGAAGAGTAAACAAAGAAGCACAACCAATGGAGTAATTTTTATGTTTGATGCACCTAATTCTTCTTTTATACTATATGGAGTATAAAACAAATCCAGGAAAATCTTATCAGTATGTCTGCTTTAGTTCGATATATTCTAAATGTGTGCGTAACTTTGGTGTCCAAAAAGCATGTATCACAAAAGAGGAGTAAGAAGAAATGAGATGTTGGAAATACAGTATACCATACGCATACCCAATATCTCTTACTAAGAAGACTCTCGTGGTGGTGTCTCAACTTTGACACTTGATTAATTAGGCCTCATCGGCAAGTTAAAACGCCAAAGATATGGTATTCTTTAGTACAACAAAGAGAACAATATCATCAATTACAATGACAAAAATATTCTTGTTGTCACTTCGATTAAAATGGAATTACTATGGCGCACGAAAGTTGTGAATAATACACTTTAGTTAGCATATATACTATATATCAAGTAATTTGTAAATTTGTGATATTCATTTTTTTGCCATAAAAGTTGGAAATCTGAATATTGCTTCAACTTATAAGTTATTAATTGTTGCTGGAGTTTTAATTTGACACGAAATTAATGTAGCCGTTAAAGAATTAATATCTGGCCAAGAAAATCAATTTGTAAAACTTGAAATGAAGGCATACAAATCCTAAAAAGTAGGGCACCAAAGTCAATGTCCGCATTTTGCAGCCTTTATTTGATAAATATTCACACCCCATATATTTGTTCTCCTAAACTTCCATCCTAAGCTATAGTATTTCCTTTTCTTCTCCCTTCTCTCACCAAATGTGTAAGGAATTCAAACCCTCTTTTTCCATACACCACTTTAGCCTCAATAAAATCTTCTCTTCCCCCCTCCCTTCCTTGTTTATTTTCTTTGGCTTGGCTGCCTTCATTTCCTCAAACCATATCCATTTTTCTGGTTAATGGATATTGATTTCTCACCATCTATTGGGGGGTGTAGGTTTTCCAAAATCTTGCATGGCAAAAGGATTGAAAATCAATTCTTCTTCTTCTTCTTCACCATCATCAATTCTTGAAACAGCTAGAAAATCCCACCACCTTGCCGTGGTGTTTATGGTCTTCATCTTCATCCTCGCCGCGCTTGTGAACTCCGCATCATCAAGCATGGCTTCAACTACGAGTACTAGTCTTCCCTCTCACACAACCCTTTCCGCATCTGCTGCAAAATCAAATAGTTTTCGGCCCAAAAAGAGGGAAGGTCGGAAATCGAAACGCAGCGAGTTTGAAGCAGGCGATCATGAAGTTCCAAGTGGCCCAAACCCTATTCAAAACAGGTAATTGCTATGGATATGAACAAAAGAAGATGATGATGATGATGATTTGTTTTATTTTCGTAATCGCTCGAGTCATTACATAGTTATATATAAAAGTCTCGTTATCAATACTACTATGTGTGCTCAGTGAGGAGTTTTGTTATACCTTTTTTAATTGTTATGTGTAAACTTTTGTTTAATTTAAAGGTTTAATTCCTTAGAATTGTATAGCTAGAGAGACATATATACTCAGATTATATATACTACTATTATTTGTTCATGTCTCAGCTAAATTAATGTTGTGATGGTGGTGTTTGAATTGCGGTAGTATTTGTTGGATTTGAGAACTTTTTTGTGTGATACTACTATTGTTCCAATCTTCTGTATTACTGTATGTTTCAATTATCTCCACCTCTCTAAAGCCGCAGCTGCATTTTATAATAGTAACAGTAATCAACTAATTTTATTTATCAAGCCTTTTGATTCAACTTTTCATCCAATACTGTGAAATGCTAAATTTACAGGCTGATTCAGAAAAATAGTTCTTGTTGTGTTTGTGCGTTTGGTACTTTAGTGGGTTAATTCAGAGGATTTTTATTGGGATTTCAGGTTTAGGGTTTTTAGCAATGGATATAGGAGGGAAAACCTTATAATTCACATATCTTTTGTGTTGAGAATTTGATAGGTTTTTGTATATTATTGCAGGACTTAATAATTTTAATTATAATATATTGGTAATTAAGATTTAATTTGTGTGGATGCTTGATGATCCACGGGAGTACTGTGCCTCTCTCTAATGCATATTATTATGCTAATTAAATAATCATATTGAAAGATTTAGGAGAATTAATGGTCTATAAAGTGGTGGGTGGCAAAACTTTTGTTGTTTTGCCTGGATAGTAATTTGAATGGCTTTGAACTTTGCTTTTGTCTTCTCACAGACAGCATCCAAGAAAAACTAAAGTTGATGTGTACAAAAAAGCTACTCCCTATTATCACCTTATCATTTCATAATCACCGTTTCTTGATTCACAATATCAATAAAATATAGTAGTAGTACTATTATATTACTATGTAGACTAGCTACAGGGATTAATAGATGTGGTATCATAAAAATAAACAAGTAATTACTGATAATTAAAATATATCCTACTAGTTTTTTTTATAGGAAATTGGTAAGGAGAAGTATTTCCTGTATTCAGAAAATGGGCATTCATTATATTCATGTTTAGCAGTCAAACCCGAATTTGATCCAAATTCATAGAACCAATTTTAACCCAAAATTTGTTGCACATTCAGTTTAATATTAGATGGCAAAATCAATCCTGATTCAATCCTGATTCAACTCAATTTGTATAATTTGGCGTTGAAATTTAAGGTATCTGGACAATTCTGGGAGAATTATTGAAATAAATATAATGGATCAAAGCTAGTTTCATTTTCTTGTTTTTAAATTTCTGGTTGTATAGCCCATCCCATTTCCTGCCACACCTAAAATTTAGATTCGTTCCCCCTTAACTGGTGGTATTGATGTCTCAAAATATAATTTCAATTACTTAAATTTTTAGCATAGTCGAGCTTTATCAGGCTCATAGCATAATTCGTTTGTTTTGGGCTCACTCTCAATTGTCCAACTCATTAATTTGGATTTCAAGAGCTTGATCAAGTCCACACACAAGCTTTCTAAATATAGATTTTAATGCAAATATTAATTTGTAATCGAATATTTTTTTTATTCTATAATTAAATGGTAGTATTAGTTTAACTGAAACTAATACTCACGATAAGTATAAATATATAATTTAAATACTAGTATAATGCTTTGTAGACAAGCCTACGTGGAGCTCGATCCAATTCGTAAAAATTATTCGAGCAAATATATTCACGAATTGGATAGTTGTGCAGTTGTGCTCTGTATTATTCATTCATCCCTTCAGCACATTTTATGACAACAACATGATTCGAAATTTCGCTTCAAAATTACTTTAAAAACCTGAAATTATGTATCTAAAAAACAAATCAATCAGAAATTATTCGTATAATCCAGCAATAACTCGTGAATAATAACGTGAAAACTAACCGAGTAAATTTGAATAGTTTATGGATGCTAATTGAGTACGAGCAGATTTTTGGATAGTTATTGGATTTTTCGAAAAATGATTGATTATAATTAAAGCATAAACGAAACATTTAGAAACGTAAGAATTAAAACCATATATGGCAATGTCATGTAGGATTGTAGTCTGTAGATATGATGCGATAGGACAATAACTTATTACTAGTTTAAATTTTTTAGAAATAACTAATAAGGTCTAACTTAAGTGGAAAAGTTAACAAATTGCAATAGTATCTTAACTGGAGCTTCTTGGTTTAAATCCTGTGTATAGGTTATTAATTATTCTTCATCCTATATTCTAATTTTCTAAAAAAAATCATTTCAAAAGGAATCAAATGATAATTAAAATATCAACAAATTAAAAACTGTGGTACTGCCATATAGGATTATAGATGATTTAAGTGTAATACCATATAGTATGAACTAGTAGTAATTATTTTCACTACACAAATATTCACTTACGTTGGGCCGTCCAGTCACCAAGGCCCATCATCTTCACAGTTACCCGACCCGCCCATGTAGAACAGTTTGACTCGACCCGCTTTGCTTCTTTTCTTACCGACCATAAACCCTACATATCCCCCTCTCTCTTACGCTCAACTCAGTCCAGTCGCGAGTCCGAACGTAAACATGGTGAAGAAGAGCAAAAGTAAGCAAAAATATACTCAGTTTTTTTGAATCAATTCACAAGTTCCTTATCTTAATATTTGATTGACTGAATGAATTGGGCGAACAGAGAGCAAGAGCAAGAGGGTGCCGCTGAGGAAGAAATACAAGATCATACGCAAGGTGAAGGAGCACGAGAAGAAGAAAACCAAAGAGGCCAAGAAATTGGGGATCAACAAAAGGCCCAAAGTTGAAAAAGATCCCGGCATCCCCAACGATTGGCCTTTCAAGGAGCAGGAGCTCAAGGCTCTTGAGGTCCGCCGCCAACGCGCAATTGACGACCTCGAGGCAAAGAAAGCCGCTCGAAAGGAGAGGGTATGCGATTATCTTCCATTTTCCTTCTATCTGATTCAGTCGATGCATTCACTTTGCTCGAATCACAATGCAAACTGTTTTCCTGATAAAATTTATATTTTGTTTACTTTAGCTATTTGAACATAGTCACTCTGTTTGTATAGGCTTGCTCTAGCTTGTACTTGCGATATAATATACTTATGGCATTTTTGTTCATAAAATTCCATCCCTAGATGAGTTATCACCCCTACCAAACATGGCCTTATCGGGTTTATGTTTGGATTTGCATGGTGAGCTGCTGTTGGTTCATTTCTTGTTGTTCAAGTTGTATGTATTGTGATTTTTAGTGATTTTGTAGGCTAAGAAGAGAAAATTGGGGCTTTTGGAGGATGAAGAAATCAAAGGGGGAGAGGAGGGGATGAATGTGAATCCCACTAGTGTTACTCGGAAAGCAGGTACGTCGAGGACATCTGTTTTTGGTTTTATTGTAGTTTGAAATGCTTTTTTCTCTATAATCCTTCTGCCTATATGTTCAGTTTATGGACCTTCTGCTCTTTTGAGCTTTGTTGCAGATAATCTGGATAGAGCTTTCTACAAGGAGTTAGTGAAAGTCATAGAGGCTTCTGATGTCATATTGGAGGTTCTTGATGCTCGTGATCCTCTTGGTACTCGCTGTGTTGACATGGAAAAGATGGTGTTGAGTGCGGGGCCTGATAAGCAACTTGTTCTCCTCCTTAATAAAATAGGTATACTTTATTTATGAGTTTTAATTTTGCTTGTGGTGTTTGAATATGGTAGCTATTTCTCACAGCATTAAGTAGTTGGATTGTCGTAAATTTGAACATTATGTGACTTGTGAACTTTGTACTACCGACACGCAGTTGACTATCTGGATTATGTGTTGGGATTTTCTGGATTTTCACGAAGATTCTTTTGATACTATTGCGATTCTTTATCAACAGAAGTTTGTAGAAATCATTTTAAACTGGCAACCTTAAAACCGTGCTTATATACTTTACAGATCTTGTTCCTCGGGAGGCTGCAGAGAAGTGGCTCACATACCTTAGGGAGGAGTTACCGGCAGTTGCCTTTAAGTGCAGCACTCAGAAACAGAAGTCAAATCTTGGACGGAAATCAGCTCCAAAGGCTGGTAAGGGTGGAAAGGCTAGCAATGTTCTGCAAACGAGTGACTGCCTTGGAGCTGAAACCCTTACTAAATTGCTGAAACACTACTCAAGAAGTCACGAGGTACGGTTAAGCTTTTTTAATAGGCTGGCATTGTTGGTTATGTGATCGGAAGCCTATTGTTTTGTTAGATCACATGTATTAACTTCATTTTGCTGAGTGCACGAACATTTTTTCTATTATTACTTATTTGGATGCAGATCAAGAAGTCAATTACTGTTGGAATTGTAGGACTCCCCAATGTTGGTAAAAGTAGTATAATTAATAGCTTGAAAAGATCTCATGTTGTCGATGTTGGAGCAACTCCGGGGTTGACAAGATCTATGCAAGAAGTTCATCTTGATAAAAACATTAAATTATTGGACTGTCCTGGTCTGGTGATGCTTAAGTCTGCAGCAAATGATGCTTCAATTGCTCTTAGGAATTGTAAAAGAATTGAAAAATTGGATGATCCCATTGGTCCTGGTAGGTCCACTTTGGTTTCTGGCATAGCTACTTGTTTTATGCTGTATAACACATTCCGGTTGTTAACGATTTAGCTACTTAATTAACTGTGCAGTTAAGGAAATCCTAAAGATTTGTCCAGATAATGTATTGGTAACTCTTTACAAGATCCCGAGTTTTGATTCTGTTGACGACTTCCTTGAGAAGGTTGCTACAGTTCGGGGAAAGCTCAAAAAGGGTGGTGGTGTGGATGTTGATGCTACTGCTAGGATCATTTTGCACGACTGGAATGAAGGTACATGTCTACTTTCCACCACTTAAATGGAAAAAATCATTAAAAGAGTTGTTTTTACCTCTTCTCTCACTTTACTATGAAATTAAATTGGATATACATACATCGGGAAGAGTTCAGTTGAGAACCTATTTAAAATGAGAATGGAGAACCATTTTCAGCCATTTAATAATGAAGATCTGTAGTGGATGAGTGTAGCACCAGGGTTCAAAATTTTAATTCCCATAAGGAGCGAAAAGTTCATTTATATTACTTTTCCTGGAATGCATATGTTCAGTTTTTACTTATATATATATGCCCAGTCCAGTTA
Organism: Salvia hispanica; assembly: GCF_023119035.1. Taxonomy (NCBI): domain Eukaryota; kingdom Viridiplantae; phylum Streptophyta; class Magnoliopsida; order Lamiales; family Lamiaceae; genus Salvia; species Salvia hispanica. The sequence continues at coordinate 14,696,206 of NC_062966.1, forward strand.
TTAAAAAATAAACTACGAAAACTTCTTCAGTGGAAATACTTATCTTGGGGTTATTTGTGTACTGTGTTTTCTTACCTATAATACAAAGCTCTGCTAATCTTGTTTTTCTTTACCACTTTAGGTAAAATTCCATATTATACCATGCCTCCCACGAGGAATGCAGATGAGCCTTCCGAGGCAAGGATTGTCACTGAAATCAGGAAGGAGTTTAATGTAGATGAAGTTTATGGCAGTGAAACAACCTTTGTTGGCAGTTTGAAATCCATGAATGATTTCAATCCAGTTGAAGTTCCTTCAAATTCCCCTTTGAATTTTGATATGCTGATGCTCGAGGTTGGTTTTCTCTCTGAACTCTGAAGTACATCTCATATGATAGATCATAGGGCATACATCATCTTGACCTGTGTCTATCTCCTCAAAAGACTTTAGATCAGATGTGATCTCTGCGTCTTATTGATGAGAAAATGCATGTCTGATATAGACAGCGTGACTTATTATTAATGGATTGATCAAGATAGCTCTTGTTCAGTTATGCAATTACTTTGAATTCACCATAATTGACGACACCCAGGATAAAGAGGCGCCCCAGGGCAATGATGAAGATCAACCCATGGAATCTGGAGAAGAAGACGAACAAGGTGATGCAAAGAGGAGAAAAGCAGATGCGAAAAGGCGGGTGAAGGACAACAATCAGCCATCTACAATGGAACATGATGGCAACGCTGATTATGACTTCAAGATTGACTATGTGAAGGAGCCAGCCATGGAAACTGGAGATGAGGTCGAAGCAAATTAAGTTAACAACAAACTCGACTTACCTTCTAGAGTATAGAGTTGGACAAGGAATGACCAAAAAGAGAGCCTATTCTGCGAGTTTAGAGATGAGTTAGAGAAAGTGTGATAAGTTTTGGTAAATTACTGTATACCCCCACATGGATTTGATCTTACATAGATTTATTATTTATATGCTGCTTGTATTTTATCCTAACATTGTTAACAAATTTTAAAATTAATTCAATAACATATAGCATATTATTTCTACAAAAAAGTTGACAATTTACTAGAAAATGAAAACGAAAAATTAAACCAGCAAACGTGTATATTAGACACAAGGGGAGAAAGACATGGTAGAAAATTGAAGTAGAATTTGAGAATGAATCAGTCCTTGTTGAAAGGGTTTTGGGTTGCACGGTCCAACAGCAAGGATGAGGCTTTGGAAATGACAGAAGGTGTGACCGAAGATATGATCCCCTGTGCTTCTTCGGTCACCTGTTCAGCTGCCTCAGATATGAGTCCCAGTGCTTCATCTGTCACTTGTTGAGCTGCCTCAGATATCACCTCCTCGGCCGTTTCTTTCACTGTCGAAGCTAGTCCCAGCCCCATTGCTTCTTCTTTCGCTCGCTTTGTCTTTTCCAACACCTCCTCCTGCACATTCCAAATTAATTCTGATGTGATGTGATGTGATATTAATCAAACAACTTCTCTTAAATTGAAAACAATAATCAAAGAGCTTTAGTAAGGTATGTGACATGATATGTTAAATAATCATATTGATATAGATACCTGAAATTGTGTTACATGCTTCAGTTGGTCGGATTGCAATCTGCCAATGACGCCCACAAACTCACCCACGCTTGATTCTATTCGTTCATAAAGTATTTCCCCAATAACCTTACCCAAGAAAAATGCATCTAACATTTTGCATCCACTCTCACCTACAAAATGCTTAATCAATTGGCATGACCTTATAACTAAAATAATTTTAGCAATATTTCATGCAGCAAAAAGGTGTACCGGAATCACCACTAGTGTTACATCGTAATAAATCGAGCCTGGAAGTTTGAAGGGATCGGAATGAGTTCGAGTTGGGGATCGATGCATGAGCAGGTGGGACGACAAACAAACCACGATTTATTGAAGCTGGAAATGCTGCTGTATATGTTTTTGGACATGCCATCTCGCTCTCCTGTTTATGCAGCTCTTGATTCCTAGCCTTTTCTTCTACTGCTGCTTGCATAGAAAGATGAGATATTTAATTTATATTTTTCAAGAAAGTTTAAATGGTCATAACTATGGAATCGTACAAGCAAGCTACAAACATAATTGATTTGCGGCTCATGAAACATGCATGTATCATATTTATGTTTAACCCAATTATTTATCTTGTTAGGTATGTTTTAAAGGTTTTTTTTAAGGAATAATTTAAATGGTTGTTCACATTTAGCTTCAAAAGAAGTAGATTAAGCTTTTACAATTAAATTCACATAAAATTTGTGCGAAATCATTTTATTACTAGTATGTTTAAGTATTATTGGGTTGTTTAATGAGTTTGTTGAGTTTTGAATAGAATAGGTGTTAAAATGGGTGAAAGGATTGTGTTAGACCACCGATTTGTCCAGAACCCAATACATGCCCCGCGTGATAGCACACATCGTACATATTGTTGGAATCTATGCCGGTCAAGTCCCTTTGATCAAATTATAATTTCAACGAGACATTTAATTTTGTTAGGGAGATTCAATATAGAGAACAAGAAAACAGATATCTGAAAGTCGTACAAAACACTTTCAGATCAAATCAATTTCGGTGGTTCTACCAAAGTTATTTGATCGGATAAAATTCAGAGAATGCAAAACCTTCTTATGTGTATTCGAAATAATGAACCAGAAGACTTGATCGGATTTTGAAGAAGATGAACCGATGCAGCTGTTGACGAAACAGTGCATCCGTTGGGATTTAACTGAAAATAACCGATTTTCAAAAAGGTTTCGAAATTGCAAATTAGTCCTTCGATTTTCAGAAATTACATTTTCGGATGAATTTCTGAAACAGCAACTTCGTTGAAACAGCTCGACCCCAGCCAGGGGCTGCCGCCCCTTGGACCTCGCTAACCGGGGGCGCTGCCCCCGGACCCCCGTTCATCTGTTTAGGGGCGAAGCGTGCACTCCGCACCTCCATACTTAAATGATGTATCATTATAACAATAACCGATCAATCAAGTTAATCCAATTACACTAAAATATCCAACAAAATTTGTGAAATTAAATGATATAGCGTCGATCTACATTCGGAGTAGATGACCGTGGTATATTCATTTTCTCAAATCCGATTCCCGGTGGAGTGAGAAATAATGGATTAAAGTTGTGCAAAATTGCAAACTTAATGAACTATGAGAGAAGCTTAGGGAATAATTAAGAGAGTTAATTATCCCACATTGAAAGTTACAACCTTATTAAACTAGTTTTTAATAAAAAATGATTATTACATGTAATAATTATAGTGGACTAAGATGGGCTGTAAGAGCCCACACGCGCACCGCTAGCTGCGAGCCTGTGCCCGTGGGCTTGGTGCTTGGGCTTGGCCCAAGGCTAGTGGGTCTAGTTCTTTTTAGACCACCACCGTTTTCACGTCAGCGAGCCAAGCGGGATGACACCTCGTCAGTATGACGCGGTAAGCCAACGTGGCTGACACGTGACAGTCCACGTCATGAACGAATCTAGAAGCTTCTAGATTCAGACTCTAAGCTCTGTATCGGCTTGTAACGTCTCGTAACCGACGACCGTTACGGTCTAGCATTGATGACAGCCATCAAGGCTGTGTTGACCCCTGCAGTGGACTGAGCCTATAAATAGGCTAGTTATTTTAGCATTCTAGACACAGAAACTAGAATCCACATTCTGTATCATACACTCTCTCTCGTTTTATCTTTGGGGACGAAACGCCAATCCGAAGAGCACTACCGGGGCGTATCTCGTCTTGCGAAAAGATGCCTCCTCGACTCGGCTATTTCTTGTTCTACGGTTTATAGTTTCGATTTTCCGTTTGTAATTTTCATTTCAGTTCTTTTCTGTATTCCTTCTTGGGTTGTATTACGCCCGGTTATCTCTTGTAATTCCAGAAATCCAACACATATGAATTTTGTGTTTATACTATATACAATACCCCAAAATTTTACTACTACCTTTTAATTAGCTTTTTGTTTTATATTGAACATGAATTATATAGTATACTGATTATTCTGCTTTCAAAAGTGAATATGTATAACCAGTTATTTTAGAAATTTGAATGAGGGTAATTATTTGTTTGAATTTTTATCTAGACTCTGTTTTATTTTTATTATTGTTGCGTTTAATGCTTCCACATATTTGATCTATATTTTTGTTGATACGAGATTTGAGAGATGAGTGTCAATGCATGACTACAAATAATTAACATATTAACAAAATCGAGAGATTAAGATTAAGTGCAAGGACTTAAAACCGTAGGAACTTTCAGAAATTGTATACTACTGTACTAGTTAGAAAAAAAATATTAAAATATTATTAATAGAGATGTACATTTCATCATAGACAAAATTTATAAAAAAAAAATAGAAAATGACATATGTACTTTAAAAAATAAATATGCTTATTCGATTATGGACTGCAAAATGTAGCAACAAATGTTTTTTTCATCTTCGAGTTATCCAGAAAACTTTAATTAAGAATGGATTATTCAATTCAATTCAGAGTCTATAATAAATAAAGACTGTTACTTTACTTTTTCGAAAATTCGAAAAATTTAAAGGAATGTGAAGGAAACAATTATGGAAAGAACAAATTTGGAAATAACAATGAGGGTAATAGATCAATTTCGTCAAAGCAGCAACAGTCGATATATTCAAAATTTCAAAAATAAAGATGAAAACAATGAAAACTACACGTGGCAAGAGTGGCAGATGTGGTTTAACAACTTACACCAAATCGTTGTTCGCACAAAATGAAAAGCGTCACAACTCAAAACTGAAACTCCTACTTTGAATTTCTCTCTCATGAAATCTCTCCTGAATATCAAATATTCGTCCCACGCTTTCCTCTCCCAAATGTTCCTCTCTCTAGATTTGTCTCCCCTTACATAAATACACCAACTCTTTTTTTCACACCGTTATTTCTCATTTTCCCCAATCTATATCTCTACGGACTACGGTTATAGCTACGACCGTAGAGGCTTCGCCTAGGGTTTACCGGCGAGATAGAGAGAGAGAGAGCAGCAGATATGGGGCAGCAGTCGTTGATCTACAGCTTCGTGGCGCGCGGCACCGTGATCCTGGCCGAGTACACTGAGTTCACCGGCAACTTCACCGGAATTGCCGCGCAGTGCCTTCAGAAACTCCCGGCCTCTAACAACAAGTTCACCTACAACTGCGACGGCCATACTTTCAATTACCTCGTTGAGGATGGATTCAGTAAGCGCCGCTTCCTCCGATCTGTCTATCTCTTCATTTTTTCCCTTCCATTTCTTGTGCCGTAGTCATTCGTTCTCAAATATGTGTCTGCTTTTGATTAATGCGTAGTTATCGTTTGATGGCTGATACTTGGAGGATTGCAGTGAATTTTCGTGGTTTTTTGATTAATACTCTTTTTATTATGTTTGAAGAAGTCAGATCTTGATTGCCTGTTGATTTCTTTTTTTCAATAGATGCTGAAGTTATCGGATGTGTTTATGGATCGGTTTGAAAGTTCAGCGAGATATAAAGTTTGTTTCACTTCATGTAGGATTAATATATTGGCGCAATTGATTTCTTTCAAATCTAATTTCATATGGAAATTGCATGAAACGTTTGCTTTTTCTAATTGATGATTCCCGCAGCTGCGTTATAAGAGGATAGAGTTCACAAAGATGGTTTACTGATTGATCCTACACTTTTTGGACAATTTGATTTTGGATTATCTTTGCCTCAGTAAAATGATTGATCAATATTTATCACCTCAGCATAAATTCTGTGTGTACTAGTACATTGCTCATATACTCAATTGTTTATGCTTTTGGTTTTCATTTTGGTGGACTAGTGTTTACTTGTTTTTTTTTTTGAATGATAGCATATTGTGTTGTGGCTGTTGAATCTGTTGGAAGACAGCTTCCTATTGCATTTCTTGAGCGAATCAAGGAGGATTTTACCAAGAAATATGGTGGAGGAAAGGCTGCTACAGCTGTTGCCAACAGCCTGAATAAAGAGTTTGGGTAATTTTTGTCATTAAGTTCCTTTTCGCATATCAATATTACCCTGGCCTAATTATTAGTATTTCTCATAGCAGACATATAACCTTATTTTATGATGTCTTAGGTCCAAATTGAAAGAGCAAATGCAGTACTGTGTTGATCACCCAGACGAGATCAGTAAACTTGCGAAGGTGAAAGCTCAAGTTTCAGAAGTTAAAGGAGTTATGATGGAAAACATTGAAAAGGCAAGTGGTTGTGGATGCATATCTTATTATATCATCGTGTGTTTCATTTATTGATGTGGATTGGGTGTAGGTCCTTTGTAAATATTATGTGGTTTAATATCAATTCTTTTGACTTTCCAGGTGCTTGATCGCGGAGAGAAAATTGAGCTCCTTGTTGATAAAACTGAGAATCTTCGTTCCCAGGTCCGTAATTGGATGTTACATTCATGTAGAGATTTTTGTAAAACATGAACTTCTTGGATGGGCAATTAATTAGTAATGCATCTTCACTCATATATTAGAAATGTTTTAGTTAGTATGAGTTAAATTAGTTTGTGGTGTATCGGTTTTGGTTGTTTGTAGTTGATGTTGGGTGCTTGATTCTACCTTACTGGTTGGTAGCCTAGGGTGCCATTGCCAATTGCATCACTTTTATTTGTATCCCTAATTCTTGTATCCTCTTGATATATGTGTTGTCTTCAGAATTTTTCGTAGTAATATTAGGTGATTCAATCTGTGATGTGTTATTTCTTTTACTGGACAGGCTCAAGATTTTAGGGCACAGGGAACTCAGATGAGAAGAAAGATGTGGCTGCAGAATATGAAGATAAAGCTTATTGTTCTTGCCATTATCATTGCCTTGATTTTAATCATAGTTCTATCGGTGTGTGGTGGATTCAATTGCAGTAATAAGTAAGTGCCTGTTTGCATATATAAGTTGTCCTCATTGACAGACAGAACACACACACTATAATGCTTCTTTGCGTCACGAGCTTTGTTTCCCCTAAATTTTTTGGTGACATGTTTTGCCCTTTTGCTCTATCCTGTATTTTTGTGAGATAATATTTGTTGTATATTTTGTATTCTGACTTGTATTAGAAGAGTCGTTTGCGGCAACGAGCTCTGGATTTTTACATTGAAAATAGCTTATCAGAGAAGCATTTTATTTTTGGGAATGAAATTTTAGTATTTCTATTTTTAGTAACTCCGTATTTATTGTCATTGCAGTTGCTTAGTCAATAAGTTACGCGTTGTACAATAAACCAGTAGGTTGTCAGAAAGTTCATGATATCTCATAGAGTCATAGTCATACATTTGCATAATTTTCTACGATTGTAATATCTGGCTGACCACATTGTCTGTTCAAACAAAGAATTTAGGTAGTCATTCTCTGGAATATCTGTATTTTGTTGCCATGTTTTCCATTTTTTGTTAATGCATTTTATATTTTGAACTCATATGCTCATAACTATAATTTGGAGTTTGGTCCTTATCATTTGGTTTAGTGTTTTGACTCTTTTGCCTGGATGATCTGATTTTGTGATCTGGTGCCTTGGCTAAAATTTCATTTGTATGCTCAATTTTTTAGTTGTGGTACATGCTGGCTTGGCTTATTTTGCCCGAAGACATGTGGAGTGGAGTTGTCTAACTAAATAACTTTAATAATCATATATTATCTGAAATTATCCTTGTTTACAATCATAAATTAATAATCAAAATAATATTCTAGCCATTAATATAAAACGAAGTTTTGTTTCGATGAGCTTTACATGCACAGTATGCACTGAATTATGAATATTCCAGTTCAGAATTTTACAAGTTCTTAAAAACATAGGACAGTATACTTATATAACATAATAAGATCTGGAACAGTCTTAAAGACGTCAAATAAGTTCAAAAGATAACAAAGCCCCTAAAATAAAAATTTGATTACCACATTATTTCAGTATCTTAATTAATTATATTTTGTCATTTACATATATCATTTTCTTGAAATATCTTAAGATAAAGATTCTAATATGCTTATAAATTTAGCCAAATGAAAGAGACGAAATGGAAAAACGAAACAAAAGAATTATATAGCTAGTCAGAATTTGGTTGCTTGCTCTTGGACATTTACATAAAGAAAACATCTGAAAATATTGCTTGCCCTTCATAGAGATATTTTATGGCAAAATAGCCATCACCTGCCAACCAACCTCAAGAAATAAAGCCACTATTTCATCACCTGCAAACCGACTTTTCAAACATAGCAAACTAGGCAAGCACTTCTCCACAGAGCAAACAAACAAGAACCAACTACCAACGACTATGCTTGGTTACCACCACCCCTCGGAGTCGCACGGCCACCCATCCCTCCACGACCATGGCCACCATAACCTCTGCCACCTCCACCTCTACCTCTTCCAGATACAGCACCTGTATTAATAAATTGATATGCTCATTAACCTTCATGGAGTGTATACAAACAGTCCAGAAATAGTCAAACTATAGCACCTTTCAATTATCTATCAGTCTGCAATAACAAGATATGGAAAACCCATACCAGCTAAAGTTTAACTGAAGAATTTAAAGTATTTTTAACACATCTCTAAAAATGGACTTAATAGTTTCAAGGTTAAAAGAACATACCACGATAGCCTCCACCCCAACCCCCACGGCTTCCACCCCGGCCCCAATTAGAATATCCACCAGAGTAGCCACCTGGATTAGAATAGCCACCATTATACCCACCATTTTCTGTAGGGCAAGAAGAATCATGTAAATAACAAAGGATATAAAGCCACATAAGCACCACTGGAGCCACAATTTATAAGGCAGTTTAGAATAGCCACCTGAATTAGAATATCCACCAGAATAGCCACCTGGAGTAGAATAGCCTCCATAATAGCCACCTGAATACCCACCATTTTCTGTAGGGGAAGAAGAATCATGTAAATAACAAAGAAGATATGAAAGCCATAAATGCATCAGTGGACCCACAAATTATAAGGCAGTTTATAGTACCGCATGACTTGTAGTTAAAGAATGAAGTACCTTGGTAGTTTGAATATCCACCTCTGTGCCAACCTCGTCCCCTCCCTCTACCACGGCCTCTTCCTTGTCCATATGTATCTAGAAATAAAAAGTACATGCAATTAATGGTTGGACATGCAAATATTTATGATAATCAACTCAGTTAATTTCTTACCTCCATTACCACCATTATAATTTGCAAGTGCTGGCCTAGGAGGTTGATGTTGTTGCTGTGGCTTATAGTTGCTATACTGCTGTTTAGTTTGATGATCCACATTAGATGGACCTTGATACCTGATCCATGATAAATTGATAATATATTAGAGACGATGACAAAGAATAAACTTCTAATTGAAACAACCTTATTTAAAACAGGAATTAGATTTGTTTAAACACAAAGAGACATGCATTGATGGAAGAAGGCATAACACATTAACACAAGCTCCTAACTATAATGACAGTATCACATAACATGTCTGGGAAAACCACAGTCAGCAACTCTAAGGATCAGGTTGAAAGCCTATGCAACCAGCACATGCACAATATTCCTTGTATAGAGGGTCTAATATACTATCGAAGAGAAATTACCCAGGAGAGTTCTGGTTAAGCTCTTTATTCGACAGAGTAATTGAAATCATGGACACATGCCGAGTCTGCTCCACACTGTAGACATAAATATCTGCATTAGACATTCCAGTTGCAGAATATGTCGATGCAGATAATGCATACAACTGATCGTATAAAGAGATAGATGCTACAACAAAATGTGCATCAGGACAGAAATGTTGCAGCAAAAGGGCAAAAAACTTTAAACTCACGTCTGAAGGCCCTCTTCAATGGGTTCGAATGTATCAGTTATGCTGACTGAGCTGATGGCAGTGTCCTGATGGAGCTGAGGAACTCTTCTCTATATCCAGAGGAAAGCACTGAGTCCTTCACATTGTATAAGAGGTAGAAAGATAGAAGTATCAGAGGAAATCAAATAGCAACCTTTAAGATTTCTGCAATAGCCACAGTTTTGTTTATCGCCTGACCCATTGCCTTTAAGACAATCTCTTTCACTTGTCTATCCTGAGAAATAGATTGTTAACATAATAATTATTAGCAAGTAACTACAGTATGATAGAACAACAAAAGATCTATCAGATAAACTGATAAAGACATGCGTGAAAAATCCTCCTAAACATAAATGATCCCAATACAAACACCACTGACCACTCCAAAGAAAGAAGGCCCTCAAGCTATATCCAGGAAATTCTATCCCCCTTTGGTCATGTGATAAAGCTAGAAATACAACTGGAGTGGAAGATCAGTAACACACGCATATTGATAGAGTTCAATAAATCATGTTGTGTCTGAGACAGAATGATGAGTACACCCTCACGAGACTACTTTTTATCACATTAACAAGCCATTGTGCAATACTCCGCATCACATAAAGCAAGACTAAACTAATCACCTTCATCAACACAAGAGAAACAGATAGTACTTGTGAGTATGCAGGTCAAGAACTGAAATCCAAAACTGCGCCCTAGAGCTATCATGTCAAGGCTCACGATGTAACCGGTCATCGGGCAATAGTCATCACAGTAAATTAGTAGTCCATTCAGAAATGACAAATAATCACATTGGAGGCAATAACAGCAAAATGAAGAACGCATAAGGAAATAGCATGCTTGTTCTATTCAAATATCAAATGCATAAATTATGTGTTAAACGACAAAATTATAAGAAGATACATGCATGAACATTGTACACATTATCTAAACTCCTGGCTCTCCTAATAAAATAGATGAAGAAAAAACATAGCAAACGCCTAGAATCCTTCTAAACAAATTCGAAATCAGATGAAATGTCACAATCTAACTCACACAACAACAGAAACAACACACACAGAAAGGAGGAGTGACTTAGCAGAAGGATAAACCTGAAGAAGGGTGGAGGCATAGGTGAGGTAGTTACGAACAAGGCCTTGAGACGTGATACGGATCTCATTCTCGTTAACTGGAGATTCAGGCTTCGGCTTCCGCACCTTTTTGTATCTATCCATTTTTCCTCAACTCAAACCCTTAAAACCCTAGAGAGAGAAAGACTTGGGAGTGTGAACTGTGAAGGATGGAAATGGGAATGATGTATGTAAATGTATATAGCCATAGTCAGTCAGTTGAGAAGTATGGATGAACTAAATGACGCACGCCACCACCCCTCAATTTGGAGCTTTCTTGGGCTTCTCGGCCCGCTTTTTACGGGCCCATTTTTCGACGTGTCACATCGTCGCTATTTACTTCAACAATTGGGCTCTTCATAATTCTATGCATCTCATTACATATCATTTTTATAATCATTTTTTCTTCAACAAAAATATATTGCAATTTACGCTAATTAGACAATTATCACTAACATTTATCTACCTACATATGTTTTTTATTATTTAATAAGATGCTAATAATGGGACAGAGAATTGGGAGAACGATGTAAAAATTCGGAAGATCCAAACATATTGCCAAGTGGTGTGTGCAATCAATCATAATTGGATGAAGAGAAAAAAATATGAGAGGGACTATTTCTGCAATTGTAATTGGTTCGACACAATTGACTTGGATGAGAGAACGTGCAACGATTTCCACAACATAAAAAATCTTAACTAATGTAAATTCCCCAATTATGATCCAAGAAAAACGTTACAATATTCCTTGTAATAGAACCAAAAAAATGTTACATTACATTCATCCATTTACAAACACATACTACTATTATGCGTATGAAATTCTTAGATATAGTAGTAGTAGAAAGAAATGTTTGATTAGAGTCAGATTACAAAATAAATAGTAGAAGAAGCAGAGATGAAGCGCGTGATCGAGACAGCCTCACAATTCGAGCACCACAACTAGCAAAATCAAATGAAGAGATTAGAAAAAAGGCGTTGAAGTTGAATGTGAATTAGAGAGTAGTATAAGGGCATATATACATTCAGAATCAGAGGTGATCCAGTTTCCAATGCCAGCTGCAGCTGCTTCCTCCATATCTATGATAAAGCTGATCTTGGGAGACTCTTCCACATCATCATCCACCTCCCCCAGCTGCTTTGAACCAATTACACCTTCTTTCTTCGAATTCAAAACCTGATCAAGGCCACACCAATTAACCTTGTCAATTTAAAGCAATAAATCAAGAATGTGTCTATGTGTGTGTGAGTGTGAGTGTGACCTTGGCAGTGGCAGCCCATTTGAGTAACTCCTTCATCCTCGAAACTGCTTTCTTTTTCTTCTTCGTCTTCTCCGAACCAGCAACCTGATTGCTGCTCGACCAAGGCTCGCCAATAGGTAAAACCTTGTTTTCTGATGTCTTCTTCTTCGGCTTCTTCTGCAATGGATTTTGGTATCCCTTGAAGGCTCCTAGTCCCTTGAGGTTAAGTGTTTGGTTGAAGAAACGGAGAAGAATCAAATTTTCACAGCTCACTTTGCTCTTCGGCACGTCTTTTCTCCGCTTGCTCACCAATATCACTAACTCTTTAGGCATTACTTTTTTTTCTGAGTGCCAACAAGGAATTGGAAATTCAGTCTCATTCATAACTAATTCTATATGATGCAAGATATTACTTTATTGATTTTATTTTTATTTTTTTTTATCTCACCCTCATGATCACATTCCTTTTTAGTTGAATTTGATGCTATTCTTGGAGGTTCTTGCTCTGGTATCTTCAACAGCCACTGAAGGATCTGTCACATACACACAGTAAGGAGTAATTAATTAAGTACTATGCGGAGACTAATTAACGAGTCTAGGGTAGGGAGGAGTAGTGATTTAGTTCACTATAGAGATCAAACGAATTTGAAAACATGGAGTAAACAAAACGCCATTATAATGAACTAAATATTTTACGGAGTAAATACTTCACTATAAATTATAGTGAACTCGTTCATGTAATAAACTAAATTCATGGTTTCTAGTTATGCATTTAAGATTAGTTATACTTTAATCATCTTCCTATAAAAAATTCATATAATTTATTAGTACTAAGTACTTATTAGTATGATATAAGAAAAAAGAAAAAGAAACTGCAAACGCTTACTCACCTGCATGACGTATATATTTTAGTTGGCGCTGTTTGCAAATAAATGCAGTATTGGGATGTGTGTGACACAAATATATTTGTTCAAGCTGCGAGGGATATTGGCTGTTTTAGTTCCTTCTGTATAAACAAAACGAGTGAAAATTAATTTGAACCGAGTTCGAAAATGTCAAGTGATTGCGTAGTGTGAGTGAATATGTATTGGTGAAGCTAACAAGCCAAGGTTTTGGTTATATATAGAAATAGAATGATCGTTGTGTTACAATTAAACTATTTGGCACTTCATTTCACCATACAATTGTAGTGCTATTGTGGTCTTTCTTTAATTATAAGTGGGCCCTATTTTACAACCCATCTTTTTATTTTACTTTGTCACTACTTTTTCAAAAAGAAAACACACAACTTATAAACTATTTTTAAAAGTTTATAAGCCCATTGAGTTGATGAGTTCGTTGTTCTCAATTGTTGTTCAATTGAAGATGCAATGCTAAGAAAATGATTATTTAAGTTAATGAGATCAATAGATATAATTTCTAGTAGTACTATAAAATTAGATTGTCAAACATACCTAAAATTTGTTCGATTGTCAAACATGATGATTTTATCACTGATCTTGCACATGCGCCTGCCATTTTAACAATGAGCATGCTAAAGCTGTAATGCATGTATTTTAACAATGAGCATAGCATGCATTTTATAGGTAATTTTTTTAGCATATCACGTAAAATAAAAAGAAACATAGATTATAAACCTTAAACCAACCAAAACGTAAGTTTCAATAAATATCAAGTAAAGGTGCTAAAATAAAAAGAAACATACACCTATATTGCCATTAAAGAAACTAGCTAGCTATGTTTGCATCATTGCATGTGTAGAAGTAGAGGCAGATAATTAATTTTAAGAGAGTTAAACACAATTTTCCGATTATAGAAGGTGCTAGTACTAAAATAACATTAAGAAAAAAGGGAATTTTTCAACGGATCTTAATGTTTGCATCCCATATTAACACGTGGCAGCAATTAAGGGTTATCGAGTAATGGATTATGGATCCCACGAAGAGGAATGTCGCTTGTATTGATCAACAAATACTTGTCATGTCTTATTCTACCAACAATGGGGCCTTTCAAGTTTCAATTAATTTATACCACCAAGTTTATTTATGCTATAGAGTATAGACACATACAAAATTTTTATTTGGGCGATAATTTGGATAAATAAACTATTTTCGAGGTATCTACCACATATTCTAGAGAACGGATAGATTATGTTGTATTACCTCTGTTCCACAGTAACAGAGACGTTTCTTTTCGGTACGGAGATTAAGAAAATTGTATTAGGTGAGTTAAGTATAGGGAGAATAAAGTGGAAAATGAAAAAGGTAGAGAGATGAAAAGAGAATAAAGTATAAGAGAGTAAAGTATGTGTGAAGAAATGTGTTGACTTTTACTAAAAAAGGAAATGATTCTATTACTATGGAACGTACCAAAATGGCAAAATGACTCTAGAACTATGGAACGGAGAGAGTAATATCGGCAAATTAACTCTATTACTATGGAACGGAGTGAGTATATTCTGTCAAATTATCGTTAGAATACTCAATCTCTAATGCTGTAATTTAGCTTGGTGTATTACTTTGATCCGAAGATGTGGGAAACAACGCATAAGAATTTTTTATTTTCACAATTTTGGATTATTTATTCTAAAATGGAATCTTATATGTACGGACTATGTGTTTATTATCGGAAGGTCGATGGTGGTGACTGGTGAGAGGGTAGTGGGTGGTGATGTACAAATGACAATACGAAATTAAGTGTTTGGGATACAAATGATAACTACATATCGTCTTGAATCACCAAATTCTTTAATTTTAATTTTGACCCAATTATGTTTATTGCTTTTAATTTCCTTGTGCTAGCCATGTGGGATTAATTCCGGCCACGTCAACTTGATTTCGACATGTAGGATTGAGTCCACCAGAAATTAGACATGGTGTATACCAAGTTTGTAAGATTATAGAGGACAGACCACAAGCAGATCGATTGCGAGGGCATCCGCATCGCGTGTTCGATGCGGTCCCCATCTCATCTCGTAGAGACGAGATGGCATCGAGACGGCGATGCAAGCTCCGTCTCGTCCCTATCTCGTCTCTTATCTCTTCCGGAAGAGGAGGTTCACGAGCTGTCTCGTGGCGACGTGGCACTCTCCCATTCGTCCCGCGAGTGGGCGTCGTTTATATCCGTTAAAATTGTTTTTTTTTTTGTTTTTTTTTTTAAATTCAGAAAAAATTCAAAAATAAAAATAAAAATTTTTAAAAAAATCCCAAAAATTATACTAGCTGCTTATAGTCATTTTTTTTTTCAAATTTCTATTTTTTTTTCAATTTTTTTAAGTCTCCAATCACTTCTATAAATACCAAATCATTCCCACAAATTATCCACCATAAAAAAACTCTTTATTCTCACTCAAACGCTCCACATTCTTCATCCCAAGATTCCCCAGGATGCTCGGCAACGTCGATTTTAAATTATTTTAAGTATGCAATTTTTAATTTCTAGTATTTTAAATTATGTCTTTTTTATTTTTTTTAGGATTTTAAATTGTAATTTTCTTTTGTATAATAAAGTGTGTTTTTATTAATTGAATTTGTTGGAAATAAAAATAAAAAATGAAATTGAATGAATAGTTAAGGGATGAGATGGTTAAGAGATGGAGGGATGCATGCGTTGTCTCTTAGTTAAGAAATAAGGTGAAAGTTACAGTGGGAGCCCTTGAATATTCATGAAGAGATGAGATTAAAAGAGATGGAAAAAAGATAGAGATGTGGATGGCCTAATTGCTATGAAATATGTTGTAATATAATATATGAGTATTAATGTGATTTTTAGAAGAGATGTAAAATATTATGGATGACCTAGATGACTAATCTTTAAGCAGATAACGAAATATTTATAGCAGTATTTTACTATAATATTGGTATGTAAAACTACTTTTTTAATGTTTAAATAATTATAACATATCCTAAATATTAATACTATAGTAGTAATTATATTGTATTATAGTTTTTGTTTTCTCAAGCCTTAATACTAGTATTTTTTTTGTTTGGGTGGTTTATATGGAGCACTTTCTAAAAAAGTTATTTTAAAAAAAATATTTAGCCATGGAAGTTTATACAAGAATGTGGTAAAGTAAAAACTAAAATGTGTATGACATAGTGATAAATAATTCTAAAGTACGGTGAGTCATAAAAAAAAATGACAAAGTAGTTATTTAGGAAAAAGTAATAACAATGCATGGTCGCCTATTAATTTTTCCTGTGGATGGATTTTAGTACACGTTGTTACATATCCATCTCACTTCTGGGAGATGATCACATTTAATATATTCGAACATATGAATTAAATGATTGATATTTATGTCTGTGATTGCATGGGCATATGTAACCATTTTGAAAGTAATGTGGTTGATCCAGAAGGGAATCACTTCATGTTTATAATCTCTAGATTTCTTCAATTCAACTGTTCATTGGAAATTTGTTCTTGCATCGAATTTAAATACTCCATATTTGAACAACGAAAATAGCGCATTCACTTGCAAGGTTTGATACTTTGATTAACCCCTTTTGGTGGTGTGTAAGTTATGGATTGGGCCTTGCGAAGCCCATTGAATGTTTTGGTGGTGTGTAAGTTATGTATTGGGCCTTGCGAAGCCCATCCCATGGGGCTACAAATTTCTTAACTTTGGATCCAGTCCACCGAGCCACCGAGCCGTTTATGAAAGGATGTTATAATAACTAATATAGTTATTTTTGAAGCACTCCCGTACCTATATGCAGGGGCGGAGGCAGGGTGGGGCCAGGAGGGCCCTTGGGTCCCTCACCCATTTTATTATTTAAGTATATATAATATATGTAAGTAAGGTTAAAAGTATAAATTACTAGTACAGTTGGCTAGAATTTCGGCCTTTCATCAGGGACGTCCCTAGTTCGAGTCCCTAGTCCTCCCTTTGGGTATTTTTTTTTTAAATTTTAGAATCTATTTCTTCTATTTGTATTCATTTATGTTTTATTAGGTTTATAAGTAGTAATTTTGTATAAATAATATTTACTTGTGATAATAAATATACACTAATAAATAATATTAGTAAATTTGATTTTAAAGTTATACACATAATTCATTTGTGACGTTTTTTAATTTATTTTATCAAGTAGCAATTTTGTTAGTTTTCTCATATTCATTTATATTTTATGAATTTTCTTACATTAACTTGATTTTTTTCACTAGTAAACTTTTACATAAATCATTTTAATTTATAATTATAAAAGAATAATTATTACTATAATTTAAGATTATAAAATAATTCTTTGATTTCATAAATATTAGTATAAAATATTACTATATGATATTGATAAAATCAATTTTAATATGATGCCCTTTATTATAAAAAATCTATAATAGTAGATAATGAATACTAGGAGTATAAAAATATATCATAAATTATTAGTAAAAATATGTGCTTTGCGCTAAAAAAACTATTCACTAATTAATTTTCTCATCATCCATTTCTCAGCGCGGCTTTTTATATTGTTCACGTTCAAGTTGTTTCCGCATCGTTAGCACTAAACAAACTCAACGAATTTTAATGACAGTTTGGGCCCCCATCATTAAAATTCTGGCTCCGCCACTGCCTATATATATTTTTTAGAGTCTCAAGAATATCATGATACAACTTTGTGGCTTAATTATTCTCTTTACACATGCTACTGATTACACTCTTATGCTTAGATTCATCTTTGATCTTCTTTGATCTTCTTTACACATGCTACTAATTAATTATAGTAAGCTAATTTCCTTGGTTGGCTCATAAGAGTCATTGTTGTGTTTGAATTTGAAAGCAAAGTCAAATAGACATTTGTCCCACCTCAAATATGTGGCGCTTCACTGAATATTTGTGGGGAAGTTGTTTTGTTTGATTTTTGCACTAGAGTGTATGCGAAGGTTTTTTTTTAAATCCCTTAAACTAAAATACGTTTCCATAAAAAATACTACTCCGTAATAAATTTTCAATACACCATGTACTTCCATTTTCGCCCATTAGCGACAAACCAATCGAGCCAGTTGGGTTTAAACCGTTTAATCCAATTTTTAAAACATTGATAAGTATATTGGGTTCATTTTTAAGCCACTTTTTAACAATTTCAAATTATTCGGTCGAAATTAGTTAACTTCTCACCACGGTGTGTGTAAAGTGAATATGTTAAGAATTTACATTAATATAATGCACTATGTCCGAATAATATTGTTATGTTTGAATGCTTTATTTGCACAATGTGAAAGTCGAAAATTGGTAAGTTGAGA
The DNA here is from genome assembly GCF_023119035.1 of Salvia hispanica. Classification (NCBI taxonomy): domain Eukaryota; kingdom Viridiplantae; phylum Streptophyta; class Magnoliopsida; order Lamiales; family Lamiaceae; genus Salvia; species Salvia hispanica. Next base: position 14,714,631 of record NC_062966.1, read on the forward strand.
ATTTGACCTTTGAATTGGGTATGGTCCCAAAACTATATGTAAAACGCTTTGAAAAAGATGATAGGGAATCTAAAGTTGTTTTTTTTGTCCATAGTTATCTTACGAATTGTTAGAGATGATATTTCTTTTCTGTATATCTCTTTACCATAGTCATCTTTTTAATCGTAGAGATGATGGGAATCTACATTAGCTTTTGCATCTTAAGTAGAGAGTGTTATATAGCTAACTCATATTTTAATTGCTAACTACAACTAAATAATAGTCATTAGATATTCAAATTAAGGGCCTAGATCATCAATCCCTAAATGTCAATGAAAAACGTCAATAAGACCATATGAATAATTCCAAAAAATATCAATAGGGGTATTAATGTCAATTAACTACATGTTTAGTTATAACTAACTTTTAAAAGAAATCCCAAAACTTTAAATTCATATAACATATATCAAATTAAAGATAATTTCATAAGGATTCCAACGATATCCTACATGCATATGTTCCGACGTTAAAATTTGAAAAAAAAAATTGAAATTTTTTAATTTTTTCGTACAAATGCAGAAATGTCAACATACTATATAAAATATGTCAATATAATACATGTAGAATGTCAATATAAGCAATGGGTTAACATTCTTAAAGCATTGTGTTCATTCTCAAAGCATTGTGTTGATATTTTTTAAACACTATATTGACATTTTCATCCAAAACCCTAATTTGGAGTTTTTTTTAATCTTTTTTTATTTTATTAATAAAAACGAAAATTACACGTGGCAAATTGTAGACCACACGTTTTCTAAAATCCTATGGCCTTAAATTAGTTGTAGTTAACAATTAAATGATGAGTTAACAATTGATCACTCCCCTATCTTAAGTACTATTATTACTTTATCAGTTCATAAAGAGTATGGTATTTATGGATAATACGATTTTTAATAAATACTACTCCCTTCGTCCCTAAAGAGTATGAACATTTGGTTCGACACGAGTTTTAAAGTATAATTGAAAAAAGTAATTGAGGGATAGAAATAAAAGTTTTTAATGTATTATTAGTGAAGAATGAGTCTCACTTCATTATAGAGGAACGAGTGTCTAAAATTAGAAAATTCATAGTAATACTTTTTAGGGACCAACTAAAAGGAAAATAGCTCACAGTACTTTTTAGGAACGAATGGAGTTTTTATGTTTTTTGAGTGGGGAGAGGAAGAGTTAGTGTTGATTTTATAGAAATAAAATGAACGGTAGTAGGATTGAATTATAAGAATCTAGTGTCTTCGGTCTTGAAGGTCATATTTCATTGAAAAAGGTTTAAAAAGTAGTAGTAGTACAACATTTTCACAAAATCCGTGTTAAAAAATATTCATAAAATATGTAAATGTGAATTTTTTGTGTTGATAATTGTATTTGCCTAATCTAGCATCTACATTCAGTTATGCGTGGCAGTTTTCAATATATCTGACGATGATTCATAGAAATATCATTTCAATTGTTTCTCCTTGTGGTAGTCTATGCGTTTGCAAACTGCAAGGTGCCGATTGGTGAAATATACTCCTCTAAATTTTTTAAAGTATGAACTATTTTCTTGCTATGAACTTTTTAATTTTAAAATAATTTTAAAATAATTACACAATATATTACTTTTATACATCATTTGATTTACAATTTATACCATTGAACTACATTACTAATGTGTGGAGCCATTCTCCATAACTCTTTATCTATCTCTTTTAGTTTATTAATTATACATTAAAACACGTCAAACTACATATTAATTTAGTTTTTAAGGACGGGGGAGTAGTAACAAAGTATAATAATATTAAATTCTTATTTAATAATATTAATTAATTACTGTGTAGCCGAACCTTTTCGTTTTCTTTTCTTAAGCAATTAAACCTATATTATATTTATAGGCAAAAAATTATTAAAAAGCAATAATAGAATAATAATTGAAGATAGAGAATTTAGTGACTGCCATCACACATAACTCACATGTTAATGTAGCGGGTACGGTCCCACATAATTCTTATTAGTAGCGTATTCAGGATCAAGGGGGCGAAATAAAATTTATAGGAAGCTAACGGAGGAGGGAAGAGCGACGTCGAAAGCTATCGAAAGAGACGATAATGGAAAATTACTTCCAGGTCTATGATGATAGCGTATCACCAGGGAGGGGCGGTTCGCAGTCACCCCCTCCTACCCCCAGGATCCGCCACAAATCCGTACCAACCTCCCATATAGTTGTTGCCTGTTTCTTCCTCTCACCTTTTTACCATACTTTAATTGTAAAATTAAATTATAGTTACAAGAAAACCTTAATTATAAAAAATAATGGGAAATGGCACTTCCAGTTTTATTATAAGCTGGGAATAGCATTACAATAGTACTCCACTAACATGTTACATGACCCATAGCTTTTGCATGAAATAGTAGTCCGACGAGCAAAACTCTGAGGTATAATAAATTGTTCAATTTTTAATTATAACTAATATATAAAAATCTCAAATAGAAATTTATATTTATTTTCCTGATAAACACTACTCATGTACTCCTGATTTTGTACTTCTTGTAGTGGTATCGTTCTTAGGATTAGAATTCTGTATCAACTGGGAATATGACTATGTGCACATGAATCTATAGTTCTAATATTTCAATACAATAAGTCAATGACCAATATACACGCCAGTCAAATAAAGCCTCTCTCTTTTTATTTGTAGTACTACGAAATTAAGGTGAAATTACAAAGCCTTTTTTTATTTGAATGAATTAAGGTGAAACACATTACATCTTTTGTAGTATTATTATTTTATATCAATAGATAATCTTTTCCTTTTTGTCTGATCCGTATTAAACTAATTGTTTTTTTTTTTTTCTAATTGTAACTTACTTTTACTATTATTCAAATAGGGGCGCACTATGGTCCATAGAGGTCACCACGGTTCAAAGAACCGCCTGTTGTAACTTACTTTTACTATTATTCAAATAGGGGCGCACTAGGGTCCATAAAGGTCACCACGGTTCAGGTTCGAAAAAATGCCGAACCTGAACCGGCCCGCCTAGGTTCCGGCGGTTCCGGTTCTTGAACCGGTTCAGACACGGTTCATAGCCGGTTCAAGACCGGCGATTTCCAGACGGTTCCGGGCCGGTTCCGGTTTGGACCGCCGATTCAAGTTCGGTTTTTTTTTTTTTTTTTTTTTTTTTTTTTTTTTTTTTTTTTTTTTTTTTTAAAAAAAATTATTCATTTATAGTACTAATTACAAATTACACCTTGTAGTTGTAGTCTTTTACTATCGAATAAATAAATAAAACGAGAATGACAATTGACAAATAGAGTAGAAGTCGACATTGGAGTTGGACAATTGGAATTTTATTGATACAATTATACAAATTTAACGATATGTCGATGTCGATATTACAAATACAAATGTTGAAAATTGAAATTACAAAAGAGTCAAAAGACTTAATACATAACATAATACATGCTTGTTAGCTTGTATAACAATTTAAATAAAAAAACTTGAAGTAAAAAACAATAAATTATAAATGTAAATAGATAGTATATATATACTCTTAGTCGGCGAATGAGATGTTTCTAGATAACTAAATTGAGGATACCTTTAGCAATTCAACCTTAATTGTTGAGTTTAATTTAACCATCAACAATCATGGTAGAATTGTCAAAAGTCTCCCGGATTTAGTCTTATAGAGAAGTCTTCTTCACCGATTAGAGTATATACAAATACAATTATATAATTGTATTTGTATATTTTAAAGTTGAAACAATTGAAAAAAAAAGAAATAAAGGAAAAGGACTTGAGCCCAACTTAAATTTATGTTCAATTACATTAAGGAATCAAAGTCCACGTAGTTCTCTTACTTTACTTACCTATTTGGCAATCGGCGGTAGACCTCCCACTCCACCTCATTGTTGTTGTTGTTCTTCTTCTTCTTCTTCTTCTTCTTCTTCTTCTTCTTCTTCTTCGTCGGGGTAGTAGTCTTGGTCGGTTTGTACTTGGGTGTTCCAATCTAGCTCTTGGTCTCTAATGTCAGCCGAACACCAATCGTCAAGTAACATGGTGGCTTCCATATTTTGGCCGGATAGTCTACTTCTTCTATCATCCAAGACGTTGGCTCCAACAGTAAAAGCGGACTCGACGGCGATAGTGGAAGCCGGAATTGAAAAAATCTCCTAGGCCATTTAGAAAGTATGGGAAAATCTTTCTCATGTGTTCCCCACCAATCAAGGATGTCGATTTGGTTGGGAACGGGACCTTCATCTTCATTCAAAGAAAAACGTGAGTCAAAATATAAATCTAACTCACTTACCGTCCTTGCCGACGAACTGCCGCTGGTGGTGTAACCGTATAGGTCGGCCAATTGGGATTGTGCGTCGGGGTCATCAACTTGAAAGAACCCAAAACTGTGTTGTTGATGAGGGATGGGTCGTTGTCTCACTTGGTAGGTACTGTTGTACTTGGCTTCGTATTCGGCAAAGAGAGTTCGCAACTCAAACTCAAATGCATGTTTGATGACAGAGAGATTGGGGAGGTTTATTTGGAATGTTTCGGACAAATTTATGTTGTAGTCCTCATTGGTGTCCGATTGCAAAGACCGAAGTGGTTGAAGGTCAATAGAACTCAAATTGTTGTAATAAAATTCTAAAATCTTCAAGGTACCGACTAATTTCCATTTCGGATCCAAAACCTTTGCAATAAAAAACACCATTGGAATCTCACTGAAATACTTAAGCCATTTGTCAATCATATAAGACTCGTATATTTAAAATATGACAAATGCATCTTTGATGAAAATACTTACCATTTATAACCGGGGCACAAGCCGCAATTAAGTCGGCAATACTTGCAGTGTTAGCGGTTGCATTATCAAAACCAACAGAAAAGACCTTATTGCACAATCTATATTCATTCAAAACTTGAATAATTAAAGCAGCAATTGCGGGTGCGGTGTGTGGCGTAGGAAATTGTCTAAAACCAATCAAACGCTTGTGCAACGTCCAACTATTGTCCAAAAAATGACATGTAATGCCCATATAAGATTTTCTTTGAAAAGCATCAGTCCACACATCAGAGCAAATGTTTACTTTGTGACCCAAGATGGACAAAAAACGTGTTACTTCTCTTTGCTTCTCAAAAAATTGTCTGTTGTTAGATCTTTGATGTGAAGTTGCGGGTATTCTTTTAGCACCGACATTAAAAGCGGTTTGCATAGTAACTTCATATTTTTTGTCATCAAAAAAATTGAAAGGCAAATGCTTCATTGCAGCCCATCTAACCATAGCATCTTGAGCGACTTTATGATCATATTTAAAAAGAGGCGTACCTGTTGTTTCAGACGCACCGGACGGGAAGTTTAGTTGGGTTTGAGATTTGGCGGTCCCATATTCGATCGGATGCTTTGCCTTTAAATGACGATAGAGAGTACCATAGCCCCCACCGGCAAAAAAGGGGTAGAATTTATCGCAATAGTTACAATATGCGACAAATTCATTAGTCTCTTGTTGAGTGGTTGGATATAGTACCGGGACTTTTTTACAATGTTTAACAAAAATATCCGATTTCAACGCCTTCTTATTAGTCTTACCCCGCCCGGTTTGAGTTTCAGGAGGAGAAACCGCTTCATCATTTTCACCAACTTGTCCGGCGCTCGTCGGAGGATATTGTTCAGATCCTCCACCTCCAGTTCCACCATTACCATCGTCGTCGTCGGATGATAAATTCACGTTGCCATAAGAGTGATAAGACTCGTAACCTTCGCCGCCAGCGGCGCCACTCATGTGGCTAAGTACCATGGCAGCCCTATGATCTTCTTCGGCCTACAAATATTATATACAAACGGTATAAATAATGTATAGTACCAAAAACAAGAATATATTTATATATTATATATAGTTGTGACTTGTGAATTTAAAAAGAATTTGTAAAATTAATATTCGAACAACTTACTTGCAAACGTATAGCGGTTTGTCGGGAAACCTCATCCATAACCTCACGACGACTAGGGCGCCTTGATTTCCGACGACCACTTTGATCTTGGTCTTGGGCAATTCCCTTGCCCCGATCACCACCACGACGAGATGAAGACATTTTTTGCAAATTGAAAAATAAAGAGAGAGTATAACTAGAGTAGTGAGGGATGATATTATTATGATAGACAATTGAAGTAAATTATAAGAACAATTTGCACAAATATTAGTAAACAACTTGAGCAATTAGAGAGAATGGAGATAGAGATGAGAGAAATTGTTAGATTGAGACGAGAAATCCTTGTTAACACAAGAATGAGGTGAGTAGAAATGAAGGGGAGAGGGGGTATTTATAGGAGAAAAAAAATCAGATTTAATAAAATTAAAAAAAAATTGAATTTCAAAATTTTAAAATCGGCCGGTTTACCGCCGGAACTGCCGGTTTCTGGCCGGTTCCTGACCGATTTCCGACAAAACCGGCGGTTTGGTCGCCGGTTTCTGACACGAAACTGCCGGGTTCTGCCCGTTCTGCAACCCTACGCCTGAGCGCCTGAAAAAGTTGCCGGAACCGGCGGTGTTTCTAGACGGTTTCCGACCAAACCGCCGGTTTGGTCGCCGGTTTCTGCACCCCTACGCCTGCCACCGCCTGCCACCTGAAAAAGCTTGCCGGAACCGGCAAACCGCCGGTTTCTGATGAACCGCCGGTTTCGACCCGCCGGTTACGGTTCTTCATTTCTTGAGAACCTGAACCGGCCCGTCGGAACCGCCGAACCTTATTCGGTTTCGAACCGTCACCGCGGTTCCGGTTCACGGTTCTGAACCGCCGGTTACGGTTCTGGGCCGGTTCGGTTTGGTGACCTCTAATGGTCCATAAGGCAAATTCTGTCAAAAATTAAAGCAAATATCTGCCCTTGGATCCTTGGATTGGATGGTTGTGGTCATAATATCCGAGCTACATTATTATACTAAAAACGTTACATTATTAACTGAGCTACATTATTAGACTACACAATCTACATTATTAGAATAAAGCGCGTTACATTATTAGCCGAGCTACATTATTAGACTACACAATCTACATTATTAGATGACACGTGACATTAATCTAACGATTACATCACATGATCCAATAGCTGAGATTTGCTTTGATTTTTGACAGAATTTCACTTATGAACCTGATCACATCCATATTCGGATAAATGAATATGAAGAACATATGCTAATCAAACTTCATGGCATCCCTAAGGGGAAATCAAACGTGTTTTCGTACTAAGATTTATTAAAATAAAACTTTTATATAGTGAAACAACAAAATAAATATAACTGTGAGGAAATTTAAGTTTATTTTCCCTAGTTGCATTCCTAATGTACTTCATTAGAAATATTTTATATAGTGAAACAACAAAATAAATATAACTGTGAGGAAATTTAAGTTTATTTTCCCTAGTTGCATTCCTAATGTACTTCATTAGAATTTTAGCTTTACTTAAATTTCAGACGCATAAAAAGTGATGAAATGCTTCTTATACGTCCATCATATATATTCAGATGCCAATATTAAATATATAATCTATGTGACAGAATGACAAAACAACATAAAGTGATAAAACCAACATTTCTCTCACCATTTAAAAATGACTTGTGAAAAACGTGAAGACAATTACCGGGAAGTTTGATTGCAATTAAGGTCCACCGTCCACACATATACTCCGTAAACTTCCGCAACTAACAGTCATCTCTCTATTACTACTACTTAAGCACCTTCTTCTCATATGAAGTCAACAAACTCAAACAAATCGAATAGAGAAGAGAGAGAGAATGGAGAAAGCACTTAACAGACAGAGAGTTCTGCTGGAGCATTTGCAACCCACTTCCTATTCTCGCCACAACCCTCAATCTTCTCTATCCGTGAGTTTCTCTTCTTCTCTCTCTATATCTCTCGATTCAATCAATTCGTATGTGATTGCAATTATTTGATGTGGACTATTTTATGCTTTTTTTTGGATATGAACTCCATTTGAGGTGTATTTCTTCAGATTGAATTGCTAGATTTTATTCGAATGTTATGATCCTCGGTGGTATCGCCAGCTTTTCCGAATCCTGATCGATGTTTAGGTTTTGCAATTGTAGAGACTGTGATCCTATCTTGGGAAATTTTAGACATCAGTCATTTTGTCTCATCCAGAGCAGTAACCTTCGTACCAGATTTAAACTTTCTGAAAACTTTAAACCTCAACAGACAACAATAGTTTCTTTAGTTAAACAACTTGATATAGAAGATTTGTTACGAGCCTTGAATTGACGTGATTAAAAAATAAAAGTATGCTTATTTCGGATTCTCATTGACTCAATGTGATTAGGCCTTAGTGTTGTACAGCTATCAGCCGACGCTATAGAAGAGCATCCTAATGATCTCGAGGCATCACGTTGTTGTAGTATTGTAATCATATGAAATATTAACCCCATTCATCATGATGATTTCTCTTAACAGCAATCCATATGTTCGGCGGGGGATGGTGGGGCCTATCAAAGAACAACTGCTTTTGGAGATGACATTGTTATCGTTGCGTGAGTAGTCTATTGTACAATCGTTTGTTTACTGCAATATGGACTTGTGAAAAGTTGCAAATACTAAGTGCTTCATGCATCTATTGTGTCTTGCAGCGCTTATCGAACTGCCATATGCAAAGCTAAGCGAGGGGGATTCAAGGATACCCTTCCAGATGATTTGCTTGCCACTGTACTAAAAGTAAGCTTTAGTTTTCATTCAAAGACAACCATCATGCTGGACAAGATTTGATTTTCTAACTTGTTTCTTGTTATTTGTTTTCAAATGATACTCTAGTTTGATTATAGAATTAGGTATATGATAGTCAAAGTTGACAAGAGAGCACCTTAGCTGAAGCTTTCCTAATATAGTATTTGTTGTAAGATGTTGCTCTGGTTTGATTCTTGATTAGTTATGGGAGTACCTTTTTTTTTCAACCATGGTGTTCTTCGCCTTTTCATTTTGTATCTTCTCCTGATTGCAGGCGGTGATTGATAGAACAAATCTCAATCCCTCTGAGGTGGGAGATATAGTTGTAGGAACTGTCTTGGCTCCAGGTTCACTCAGAGCTATTGAGTGTCGGATGGCAGCTTTCTATGCTGGTTTTCCTGGTATATTTTATCCGAATGCAAAAAAATCTTACTTCATTTCTTATATTTCATGTTTCCGAATGATGTATCATTTCAAGTTTCTTTGAATCTTGTTACAACCTGTACAACATGTATATTCACCTTTGGTATTTGAAAGTTCTATTCCTTAGGTTGTTCCTCACCAATTCTGAAACTTCATTTCTAAACAGATTCCGTACCTCTCAGAACAGTCAATAGACAATGTTCTTCTGGTCTCCAGGCTGTTGCTGATGTTGCTGCCTTCATAAAAGCGGGATATTATGATATAGGTAAGGATGAATCGGTCTCAACAATGGTTAAAATGCCTTATACTGACCATTGGTCATTATTAACAATGTACAGGCATTGCTGCTGGATTGGAGTCTATGTCGGTAGACAATGTCGACAGGTTCAAGTCGGATAACCCAAAAGTATGTGCAAATTATAATCTGTATTATTATTCTCTCTGCAAAAAGCATGTTAGGCCTCGGAGAACTTACTATTTCCACTACCATTTGCTGGTCGCAGAAAGACATTTTCACTCAAGCTCGTGACTGTCTCCTTCCAATGGGTATTACTTCTGAAAATGTTGCACAACGCTTTGGAGTAACTCGGGAAGAACAGGATCAAGCTGCTGTGAGTTTTCTTCATTGTTGTTAAAAGTTGATATATTTTTAACTCAAACTGGTGATGACCTTCCCTACTTGAAATGGAAACAGGTTATCTCCCATCACCGAGCTGCAGCTGCAATTGCAGCTGGGAAATTTAAAGATGAAATAGTTCCAGTTTCTACTAAGGTAAAACTGAACTTGCAATGTACTCATATGTGATGGATATTACCTTCGGTTGTTTTGGCTCATAAAATATTTCTTTGAAGATTGTTGACCCTAAAACTGGTGAGGCAAAACCTGTTGTAATCTCGGTAGATGATGGGGTTCGACCAACCACAAACTTGAGAGACCTGGCAAAGTTGAAGCCTGCATTCAAGAGCAGTGGAACTACAACAGCTGGTAAAAGAATTATTTAACTTATTTTGCAATGCGAACTACATAGTACTTTCTTGTGTTGGGTGACTAAGATAACCTTCTGATTTCGCAGGAAATGCAAGTCAGGTGAGTGATGGTGCAGGAGCTGTTCTGTTGATGAAACGAAGTTTAGCTATGCAAAAGGGGCTTCCGATTCTTGGCGTATTTAGGTGAACATCTCCTTCTGGATCTGTATACTTGATACTCAAGTACTTGGAAATTTTTATCTAGCTTATTGCATGATTCTTTATTTTTGCACCTACATGGCTAGATCATGGATAGAAAGGTTAACACTTATCATGCCTCATGAATTGACATTAACAACTTACATTAAAGAAGTAAAATAAACATATTCTGTTCATAAATTTACAAATTAGTTTGGCGTGTGTTCTTTTTGCAAACTACTCATATCCTTGACATTCTCCACGTGAATTTTTCATTTGGTATCATCTTCATTGTGTAAAAACATAATGTCTTGATAAAACAGAAACGTGATAATAATAGTTTGCTAGCTGGGGAAGTCTTTATACCAATACTTTTATCATGTTCTCTTTATTAAGCATATAACACATGTACAATAACTGGCTTGATCTGATTCGCAAGCTTGTTGACTTTTCTTTCCTTATACTAAATTTTGCCTGTAGGAGTTTTGCTGCTGTGGGTGTGGAGCCTGGTGTCATGGGTATCGGCCCAGCTGTTGCTATCCCAGCCGCAGTCAAGTCAGCTGGTCTCGAACTTAAGGACATTGACTTGTTTGAGATAAATGAGGTATTTGGCTGACTGAATTATAACAGTAGCAGTACTTCGGCAACTTCAAAATCATCTGATTGCCATTGATGTACAGGCGTTTGCTTCCCAGTTCGTATATTGCTGCAAAAAGCTAGACCTTGATACTGAAAAAGTAAATGTAAACGGAGGAGCAATGGCCCTTGGACATCCCCTGGGAGCTACAGGTAATGCATGATTGCAACATCAGACCAAGAGAGTGATGATTGGTTGGATTGATTGATGAACAATCTGTTTTCTCACTCAGGTGCTCGTTGCGTTGCTACAATACTTAATGAGATGAAACGTCGTGGCAAGGACTGTCGATTTGGTGTCATATCCATGTGCATAGGTAATCGATCCTCTCTTTGCTGTAGTACAAAGTGTATCAGATTTTGGACATGAGAGTATATATGACATCTGTTACTGGATTTGCAGGTTCAGGCATGGGTGCTGCTGCTGTGCTTGAAAGAGGGGATTGCGTTGACGACCTCACCAATGCACGCGCAGCCAGTGGATAATGTATATGTATCGATTGCAAATCCTTAATGGAAGTGTGATTTAGGAATTGTGTGATTTGTATAAGCAATCATTGCATCTTGTATTAATAACCGATATATGGTCTTGGACTCAGTATTGCAATGCATTATATCAACAATCGAAGTTTTAGTTATACAAAGTTTCTTATTTGGGACGATTCCTGTTCAGAGATCACATTAAATTACTTCTGATGGATCGAGTATTTTGATATAATCAATCATCTAAAGTAAGCACTCCCTAAAAAGGGCCATTGACACAAGATGAACAAGACTCTCTGGATTAAAAAAAGACTCCCTAAAATACAACGATTTGAACGTCAACGGGATTTAAATCTCAAAAATAGTTCACGTAGACAATGACACTAAAAACTAACCAAAGTTTTAATCTCGAAATAGTTCATTTAGACAATGATACTAAAAACTACCAAAGTGAGACCTTCGACAGTTTACTAAACTATAAAAGATACTCCCACATTTCCAAGCTCAAGAAAAGAAGAGAGAAAGAGAGGTATAGAACATGAATAAGCTAAAGAGAAATGACATTTTAGATGATACAAGTGGAAGCTGAAAGGTTATAATACCAATCCAGTGTAAGATAAAGAACAGAGAAAGGTCACACATTTTCAGCAGCTGAAAAGAATGAAAATAAAAGAGGGTTTTGATTATTCTTTCCCTATCATGTGGGGAAAATCACATCTAATACATGAACAGGCCCAGATATAAAGCACGTTGACACGTTCATTATTCTGGGGTAGATCTGGTACATTATGACCCTTGTCTCGGTCATATATGCCGAATCTTCATCACGAGGTCACCTGCATCTCATCAGGTCAGACAAGACCCACCATGAGCTTCTTCGAGGTTACTTGCAATTTATGGTTCCCTATTGTTGACCTTCATCCGACTCAGCACGTGTTAACCTACGACGCCGTCTTGGAATTGGAGAAGCATTATCACCAAGATCACTCATTATATTAAGGTCTGTATCATGATCCTGGTCATCATCATCATCGTCATCATTGTGATGGCCCAATAGATTTTCCCCCCAGAGATAGCGACGTCTGGAAGAGGTTCCAGCTCGGCGATGTCTTGCTAACTGTCTTGACCGGCCACCTCTTGGTTCAGCGCCAGGTTCCAGTGAACCAAACATCTGAAACAGGAATAAGGTGCTCAACAACGGGCTACCCTCACCAGCACCTCCACTTCTATCTCTTTCACCCGACAGCCTATCCCCACCATCAACCACATAGTCACCAAAGACAACAGCCCCTGGCATGGCTGAACGAATTGCACTAACAATATCATTGTACTCCCTCTGACCTTCAAGGCGATGCCAGGCTCTCTGTCTAGATGGATCGACATCGGCCGGGCGCACTGTTGGATGAACCCTTCTTGCATGCCTACGCAGCTCCCTGTAACTACCAGAGAACAGACACAATTCATGAGAGCAGCTTCTAGTCTTTAGGTTCAGGTGCTTTCTAGCCTCCTCAACAACTTTCCACCCCAAAACCTTCCCACGGCATAGAGGGCATCTCAATTTTGATACCTCTTCCGATTTCTCCATGTTGGGTTCCCCAATATCAAGGTTTTCCCAAACTCTTCCTTCTCCTTCACCAGAACTCAGATTAACATTGTGGGTGCTCTGCCCACCCGAATCTCCTTGACGCATGCCAATCTGTACCATGCTAGTTCGTGTGTGTGTGTGATTTGCATGATCTGTCGCCACTGTTAGGTCCAAATTCCCACTCAAAACAGAGTTATGACTACCTTCAGATGCCAAACTAGTTGCAGACAAGTTGTCTACATTTTCCTCTTTCAGTTTTTTAAAACGATCCAAACAATTTGAATGCCTATAGCTAGTATCACATATGTACGAGCGGCAACTCTTAACATGGGAACTGCAAATGAGAAGAACAGCATTGTGGGGGTGGTCCATGCATATGGGACATAAGGCTTCATCCAATTCCTTGTACAGATGAGACACATCTGAATCATGTGATATGCTTCTTTTCCTACTAGCCATTTATGTGCACTGCGATATATTACTAATATTGATTGCATTAGCACACAATTTTTAATGTACAAAAACAAAAAAACACAAACTGAAGACAACATGATGAAGTGGGAGCTTTGATGCAAATAATTATGATTTCATAAAACAAATGGGAGTTTCAACTGAAGTGAAAATGAGCATACAGACACACACTGAGGGAGGGAGAGGAATGAAGTATGAACAATTGCAGGCATCCAGCTCAATTCTAGATAGCTATTAATTTTATACTATCTCTTACTGAATTATCATTTCATCAGGTCATACACAAATAAGCATCAAACTCTATGTATTGTTATCCCAACATCCAAAAAATTCAACTTCATAGCTGTAAGACCACAATTCATCTACTCTACATGTCATTACCAAATCCACAAAAAGAATAAAGATCCTCAATAGATCTAAAAGAAAGCCCAAGAGGAACCTCTTTAAATTGAGGTATGTAGATATACAAAAACTTAAATTTTCATTTTAGTAGAGTGCCTCAATTACACAGAGAATAAAGGAAAAAGAACAGGACAAGAACAAGTTTATTAAGTTAGTTAGACACATTTTATTCCATGCTGAAACATTGTGATTTAAACAAAATTACAAATTCAAACATTATTGGTCATCATCCAAAACACATAGCAGCAGTAAAATCAGACCATCTTTAAAAGAGAGATCATAATTTTACATTTCGCTATGACCCCTAACAGCAGGTAAGATATATGTGAACATATCACAAGTTTGCAAGAATGATTCTTAGTGATCTGCCACTAGCAACGCATCTCTATATTGCATGCACCAAAATCACTAAACGAGTCCTCATAGGGCCATAGGGGTAACAAACCAAAAGAGGCAACTACTTACCAAAAAATAATTACCACTCATCATCCCTTACTGATCTGAAACAGTGAAGGACTGGGATCTGCTTCATACACTCAATCCAAACCCCACCCCGGAATCCCAGACCATTCATAGGTAAAAAAAAGGAGCACTGTGTTCATTTTAAACCACTACACAGTGTCAGCTGATACATAAGTTTGCAAATATTCATATTGCACGGAATGTCACGTAATCCCATCATGTAACACAACTTGAAATGTTATGAAGGTAATAGCGCATTCCTGTACACATTGATATCATCCATATTAGGTTTACTCACCGCTAAAAGGCACTGAGATTTCTCTTTTACTGGCAGCTTCAGAACCTTAAAACACAGGGTCTGAATCTTATAACGTTCTGATTTAGCAAATGACACAAAACAATATCTTTAGTTGACTTTATAGCAAATCGGATGGCAAGCCTTGATGAACTTTTCAAACAACTATTCAGACAAGCAGTGTCCTAAAATTCTCGGAGTAATAAGGCTTCAAGTTAAGAATTATTGCATATTTGTGGATCCACAATCACCAATGAGTCCCACAACCTGCAGTTGTATTATGGAACAAAAAAGGTCATTTGCATAAGATCCAACTTTGCAATTAAAACAATGACAAGGAAATATCACTCAGAATTTATATAGAAAAAGGAACAAAGAAATGCATATTGAAGCCAGAATGCAGCAACATTCAAACACGCCAACAAAGGCTTGGTTCACTTGCTGAACTAAATCTAACCCATATATTACCATTCAGCAAAATTGCATCCCATCTCATCTACAGATCTACAAACTCAGTAGCAAAGAAGAAAATAATCGCAAGTCCTCGTTCAATGCTACCGTTAACTTGTTCAAGCAAACATGCTACAGGGGGTAGAAAGCCCATAAATCCTCTTCAAAATCATGAACTACAACTTCACCGCCTGAATTCAGCTTGGCGTTTTGATTAAACTCTTCAGATTACTAACTTGCTTCAAATTAAACTTAAGTAAGGCGGTGGATGGTTATAAAATACTACCATTGTACGAGTTGTGCACCGATTCGGTAAAAATTTACCAATCCCCAACAAAATTCCAGAAACTCAAAAACCGAAAAATCGATTTCCCAATCTACGTCTGTAAGGCTAATATTCTTTAAAGTTTCATCAGTAAGATCCTCAAATTACCCATAAATAATAAGAAAACTGAAATCACACGACATGTCAACAAGTCAGCAAGTAGGTTACAACGATCCGCAACAATTGAACGGGAAACATCAAATTAATACAAAATTAACCGATAGAAAATAAGGGTCGACGTGAAGGGAAAATAAAACGATGAATTAAAGGTGCGGAATTACAGTCGGCGAAATTAGAGATGGAGGTGCGATTATCCTTGATTGATTTAAAAATTGTGTTGAAAGAGTATAGGCTTGAAAGAAACAGGAAAATAAATGGGGTGGATTTTACGAGATAAAGTTCAATCAGAAAATAAGAGGGGTTGAATGTATATGGCCAAACACAGAGAGGTTGCGTCCCATATAAGGATTGAGGGTGGGAGCAAATGAAATGCAACATTATTTAAAATGTGATAATCTAATAATACTCCCCCCATTCCAACTTAGGTTTGTTACTCATTCCTATTTTGGTCCGTCTCAATTTAATTATCATACTTAATAAGTTTCATATTTCACTAACTTATTTTATTTATATTTTATTATAAAATTAATATTAAAAAGTGATCTTACAATTATTCCATTAATTTTTTTAATTAATACTTTTTAACTTTTTTATAAATTGTGCCTACTTCAAGAGTGACAGTAATTAAATTGGGACGGAGGAAGTAACACGCAAAATATATTTCATAATCAGTTTCTTAATGGATAGGAAAAAGAAAACAAAAGGCGGGAGAGAATAAAATATGGTCAGGGAAATAACCACCGCCAGTTTGGGTGGGATCTACATTTGCTTGGGTGTCGAACTGTTGATTCACTATCGACGCCGACCTCCATCTTTTACATTTTTTATATTTTTACGGTTGTCTATAATTTAAAAAAAAATGATAATTGTATATATAGCGATATGTTTTATCAGAGGTTCTATTATCAGAGTTGAAAACTTGAAATCATTTGCAGCCATGTATTTTTCTTGCTACGTGAGCGCACCATCTAGTTCGAATCGCATAAAAGCAAAATCTAGTAATAATTTATTAATTTTACTATAAAGTTTTTTATGTTCCATATATTCCTTTTTTGGAAATGCATAGAACGTAAACTTTAAATATTGTACGAACTTCAAATTAATATCTGAACTGTTAAAGAATAACAACATATGACAAAATATTAGTAATAGAAAATGTCAACACAATGTCAACGATTGATGCTATGTTGATATTGTGTTGATACTATATTGATATTTTCTGTTGCTACTATTTTGTCATCTGTTGATATTTTTTAATGGTCCAGATTATAGTATGAAGTTTGCAAATTTCT
The DNA here is from genome assembly GCF_023119035.1 of Salvia hispanica. Classification (NCBI taxonomy): domain Eukaryota; kingdom Viridiplantae; phylum Streptophyta; class Magnoliopsida; order Lamiales; family Lamiaceae; genus Salvia; species Salvia hispanica. The sequence goes on from NC_062966.1 coordinate 14,731,474, forward strand.
TAACTTTGGATATAGTCCACCGAGCCGTTTATTCTGATGGGCGAAAATGGAAGGATCTTATTATTAATATACTTATTTTTGAAGCACTCTCACGAGAAACTATTTATCTTCTTTAGAATTAAAAATATTACAGGTTCATATTAGATCCTAAGGTAAATATGTCGCTAATTTATGATAATCAATTCAATAATTATCTAACTTCAATTGGAGAACTAAGATCACACTCACGACTTATCATTAAAGATATGGTTGTTAAGAGTGTATTCAAATTCGATAGGCGCATCTCAGGGTTTATCTCATTTTTTCTTGCCATATCAGTATTTTACCCATGACCTATTATTTCCCTGCAATGGAAGGGCCTCAGAGCCTATCTCACAGCCATTTCTTCGGCCCTATCGCCGCAAGGCCGATCGAGGTCCCATGGAGATCGGTCATGGCCGTTGGAACGGCCCTTTGGAGGACGAGAAAGGGCCGATCATCAGTCCCTTTTCCGCAGTGATGGCCGATTTGTGGGCCTGTAATGGCCTCGAGAGATCGCCATCCATTAATAATGCTATTACTCGAAGCATGATTTGAACTATTATTTTAATATTTTATTAAAAAAATTCACATATTATATGTATGCATCATTGATATTAATTAAAATTTTCACATATTACAGTACATGTGAAAATATCTCATAGTATAATTTTTTGTGCAATAGCTACCAGACATAGTTACAGTATAAATTGTATAATATAAAAAAAGTTTAAAAAAAATTAGATTTGTTAAATGGTTATATAATCCCCGTTTTCTAAGGCATTAAAATGACTTGGGACAAAAAAATTACAGGACTCCCACTGAAGCTTTAAACAATGATCCTGTTAACTATTTTAATGGACATGATCGTTCAAGACAAAAGAAAAAAAAATCACACCCCACCATCTGTGTTGAAGATTGATTGTTACTTTTTATGCAGTCTTCATTTTGTTTTAATTTTGTAACGTGGCTGTGTTCCTAACTCAACACGTATCCCACTCACTCTCACTCTGTTATTCTCCGCATTCGCGCACCGATACCCGCCGGATTGCTTCCGGAAGTAGCCTGGATCTAGATTAGAAGCCGAGTCAGTAGGATATGGTAGCGCCGACGATGCCGAAGCCGGATGAGGCAAGTTCTTCTACGAGCTCCGGAGAAGTTTCCGTCAAGTTTGAAGAAGATACTCCGGAGGTTTCTGGTGCCGCATTTGATAGAAGCGCCGATGCTTCCGTCTCCAATGGAGCCGCCAGCGGTTCTTCTGGTGAGTCGCTGTTTTTGCTTCGTGAATTGAGTTGGTGAAATGTAGGATTGTGAGTTGTAGTTAATGGTGAAGTTGTGGAGGTTTCAATTTGCAATTGATAGCTTGAATTGTCGTTGCGTTCCAGTTTTTATTAGTTCGGTTGGATTATATGAGTTTGTTGATTTGTGGTTAATCGTGATTGATGGTGGAAGGGAATGCGAGAGCTAATTTTCCTAGGGGAAATACTATGCCGCCTGAAATCTTGAAATCCGAGAAAATAGAAGTGCCGCAGGGGTTAGAAAGGTCGAGGACAGAGAGGGAGAGATGGAGTACTAATGTTCATGCTGAAGAGGCTGCTCAGATTTTTGATGAATGTATTCCTGTGCAGGAGAAGGTACAGCCTTTTTACTAGATTCATGGTTTTAGTTGATGTTATGCATCATTTTCGATTATTAATGTCATTTCTGGATCCGTTATAGTTTATTCAAATTCTAATTCTAATTCTAAATATAGAATGATGTCCTCGTCCATTCTAAATTTGGTATCTAAAATTATAGTACTTCAAGTAAAGGAGTGTTTTTCATATCGAACTTTTTTTTAGATTTACACACACCCTATGACTTGAACCCCAGACCTATTGGATGGAGGACAAATGTCTTCGTTAGTTTCGTTTCACTCTCATTGCAAACATTTATGATACTAGTAAAACAATCACAATTTGTAGTGTCAAATGAAAGTTCTCAAGTTAATACCTGACAGATTACTTCAATGTGAAGAAGCAATGATTTTCTTTATAAATTTTGTCTATAGCTAAGAGAATCTTTATCAGCATGTACTGAAGATTGATCAATCACTTTCATTATCTAATAATTGCAATTTGTATATACTTCTGACAGATTAGTTACATTTCGCTGTCTCAGTGCAAACATTTTTAATACTGAAACAATCAATTTTGTAGTATTAAATGAAAGTTCTCAAGTTAATCTGACAGATTACTTCAATGTAACGAAGCAATGATGTTCTTTATAAATTTTGTCTATAGCTAAGAGACTCTTTATCAGCATGTACTGAAGATTGAACAGTCAATTTCATTATTTAATAATTGCAATTTGTATATCCGTCTGATACCAGTTGCAAATTAGATTTTCATATAGTTGCATTATTCTGGTACATCTTCCGCCGATTGGCTATTCTACTCTGTCTTGCTACATGTGTAGAAGCTGGCAACTGTTCATGAGTGACTTATAAGCAACTTTTGGATTGTTTTGTAATTCTGCTCTTCCTATTCTGGAGCATGACTCGTACTTGTACAAGTTGAAAGTAATATGGAAAACCCCTAGGACCTAGACACAAAGGATATATTAGTGCAAAAACGCATTATGTTGTTCGTCTCATCTGGGTATAAATATGTCTTCAGTCCAATTGCATCGATGTGTCGTACAGTTTGGTGAATATATGCCATTTCTATAGAATGCAACTGGCAACGTGGCAGAATACTTTTTGGGTGATTATTCAATTATGGTTAAAGTAATGGGATTGGTAGAATAATACATCATACTGTAAACATACCTGGGTTCTTTCGTTAAATATTTAAAACATTGCAGCTCAAATTGTTGAACAGAATTGCTACAGTTAAAGATGATGGAACTGTAGAATTTGAAGTTCCAGTTGATGTTGAACATCGTAGCCTTGCAGCTGGCTCCAATAGCGTACATACAGAAGTTGATGAGGAGGTTCTTGATGCAACAGACATTCAGTATATTCCACCATTGCAGATTGTAATGCTAATTGTTGGAACTCGTGGAGATGTGCAGCCATTTGTTGCAATTGGAAAGCGACTACAGGTTGAGTCAATATTGCAATGGAAACTACAGTATTTGCTTATCAATTAATTAGAATCTCATTTAGCAATCAAAAAGCAACATTTGGGTGTCTCAAACTATTTTAATTTGTTGTTTAAAGTTTCAATGCATTTTGGTAAACATATATTTCTGCTTTCACTTAGCCCAAATCTATGAGTGGTAAAAATCAGAGTCCTTTAGTACATGCACCTATTTCCATCCCCTGTTGTTGTATTCATCCTTATTCTTCTACTTGATCTTTCTTTTTTGTGTCCGGAAAAAACTTTTTTTATCTCTATAATCGTCTCTCCACATGTGTGATTCCAGTAGGGAACTGAGCATCTATTCAAGGCAAAATGTGTATATGTTAGTAGCCCTTCAAAACCCTGGATAAAGATGTTCGACGATGTGTGTTCTGGGTTTAAGATTGTAGTATGCGCCAAGGATTTTTTTCTTTAGTACATTTGAAATCCATCTTATAAAGTGGTTAATGAAGATACTTGGTGCAGGATTATGGCCATCGTGTTAGATTGGCCACTCATTCAAATTTTAAAGAGTTTGTCTTGACATCTGGATTGGAATTCCATCCTCTTGGTGGGGATCCAAAAGTTCTTGCCGAATGTATGTTTCTATACCTTCTTTCTAAAAGCTGATCTTCTGATTACATAGGGACTCGGTAGTGATTTACCATATGTTGGTGAAAATTTGTTCTCCCCTGCAAAATATGATGCTTGATCTTTTCTTGACTTCAAATGTTCATAAAAAAAATGCAATGGTTTTACTTTGAGTTAAGGGCAAGTGTGTTGTATGAATACAAGGCTTGACACAAAATAAAAGCATCACCATCGATCCATATATTTTCTACTTCATTTAATAGTTGATGTCAGGAGGTTCTGCGTTAAGTACTTCCTGGAATGTGAATCTTGATATACATGGTCTCCCCATGTTATAGTGCCATTTGATCATCTTGATGGGATGCACAATTAATGAGTATAAATTTTTCTTTGCAGACATGGTAAAAAACAAAGGGTTCTTGCCTTCAGGGCCCTCAGAAATACCAATCCAAAGAAATCAAATGAAAGAGATAATATATTCACTGCTTCCAGCATGCAAAGATCCTGATATGGACACTGGGATTCCTTTTAAAGCAGATGCAATTATTGCCAATCCTCCTGCATACGGTTAGATAATGCAACTTAGCATGTCTTGGCTCTCTGAAAACTGGTTTTTCAAGTTTTCATTACATGGTTGCAAACTTGCATATTTGCATAGTCTTCCTTGCAATTTTTCATGTTTTTGCACTTAATTGCTTGTTTGGTTCACGGAGAATGTTTTATCTCAAAGTTGTGGCTGTGGGGAGGGTTCTGCCTTTACTTTAATTAATGGAAATTTTATTTCTCCATTCTGAATGTATATTAATATGCACTAGATATATCCTGAATTAAGTATCCCCATTTTGAGAGTTGAGTTGGTTTCTATGTTCATGAGTGTATCTCCACCTGTTTGTTGTGTTCTATTAGTGCATGGATAAACTGATATTGCTGATGAAATGACCATCTAGATTTGTATCAATTTATTGCAGGTCATACCCATGTTGCTGAAGCATTGAAAGTACCAATTCATATATTTTTCACAATGCCTTGGACGTAAGTATTTTCTATATCGTTTTAAGTCATGGAGAAAATTATTATCGTTCTAATTTAGCAAAAAAATAAATATAGTGGATCTCTTAACAAGTTTGTCCCTCATGCTATCATGTTCACTTACTAAACAATGGTATTTTGCAGGCCCACAAGTGAATTCCCACATCCTTTGTCTCGTGTTAAGCAATCAGCTGGATACAGAGTGCGTTTTAAGAGTTTGTTTAACTTGTATATCTTGCGGTTTGTGATTTTCTACAAAAATTATGATCAATCTATTTCTTCCTCTCTGATATCCTTTGTTTGAATTGCTTTACAGTTGTCGTATCAGATTGTAGACTCCTTGATTTGGCTAGGAATTCGAGACATGATTAATGATCTTAGGAAAAAAAAGTTGAAGCTGCGGCCTGTCACATATTTGAGTGGTTCACAAGGTTCTGAGTCAAATATTCCACATGGATATATCTGGAGCCCTCATCTTGTTCCTAAACCAAAAGGTTTTCACTTTCTAAATTTCGTTTTCTTTAAGAAAATAGTTTGCGCCAATGGATCAACCTTTATCATCTGAACACGATACCAATCAGTTATCTTTCTTATCTTGAATTTTGAGATCTTTCATCCATACTTGGTACTACTATTTAGTTCCATGTAAATTTCGATAGTGCTACCTGAGTATCGTAGCCATGTTGTCTTGCAGATTGGGGACCCAAGGTTGATGTCGTTGGATTTTGCTTCCTTGATCTTGCGACAAATTATGAACCACCTGAGTCACTTGTAAACTGGCTCAAAGCTGGCACAAAGCCTATCTATATTGGGTTTGGCAGTTTGGTTAGTACCCCAAGTTCCTTCACATCCCAAAAGTAAACCCCAGATAAAGAAGAAACATGAAGAAATGTGATTATTGTTTTTTTCTTTAGGGGTGGAGGTATCTTGTGACTGAGATTTTGTTAACATATTTCTTGAAGTTTTCTTCTCCAATATTGGAGTTTGAACTTTCACTGTGGAAACTTTACCAAGTTTTGTGATTCAATGGTTGGCACTGAGTAATTAATTGGAAAAACTGTTCGCCATAACTGTTCGCAGTTGCAAAATCCCCCCCTCCCCCTCCTTCCTGCAACAAAATATGCTGCACATGCAGTAGAGATATCTAAGTTGTGTCAAAGAGAACATTTTTTCATTTCAGCTTGTTTGGCTTGGTCCTTTTGTCATAACATTCAATGTGCTGATTTTTTCTTCTATCTCAGCCTGTCATAGAGCCGGAGAAAATGACAAAGATAATCATTGAGGCTTTAGAAATAACTAAACAAAGAGGAATCATCAACAAAGGATGGGGTGGCCTTGGTAACTGTAAGTTCTCTTTTTCCTGACTTTTCCTGTCAATGATTTTCCAATTGTATATATATATCCTGAAAATTGGCTCATTTGACTAATGCTTCTTGCTTCAGTGGCTAAAGAAAAAGACTTTGCATATCTTCTGGACAATTGTCCTCATGACTGGCTGTTCTTGCAGTGTGCTGCTGTGGTAAGTTGTTCATTAGTAGTAATAGTTTTGCACAGTGGTCCTTTATCTTACTAAGTGCACCATCCTATTTACTGATATTTGTACAAAAGCAACATCTTGATTTTATATCTGTGTGTTCTGGGGGTGATAAATGTGGTTTTGGGAGTGAAGTTTCCGTTAAGTGTAGTAAAACCAGATCATCTAATTTTGCTTAGGTTTTTTGAGCAATAAGGTAATCTTTTTTGTGTACCTATATGTTTGCAGGTGCACCATGGAGGTGCTGGAACAACAGCTGCTGGTCTTAAAGCGGCGGTAGTGGCTTGGCTTGAAGTTTTTGTTGGTTCGACATTTTATGTTGACTCTTTAATGTATAATATTTGTTGGTGATGCAGTGCCCAACAACCATTATTCCATTCTTTGGTGACCAACCATTTTGGGGAGAAAGAGTCCATGCCAGAGGCGTAGGCCCTCCACCAATTCCCGTGGACGAGTTTTCACTCGAAAAGTTGGTTGATGCAATTAATTTTATGCTAGACCCCCAGGTACCACACCTTAGATACTCTACCATGGTTTCTAGTTGAAGGGTGTGCAAAATTTATTTTCAAGTGTTGGATTGATTTGGAGATCATGTGATCGATCTCTTGTAACTGTTAGCCACACATAAAGGGAGGAATTTCTTATTCGTATTTATCAAATACTTATCATTATTTGATTTGAATGTCATGGGCATGGACCTTTTTTGCAGGTAAAGGAGCGTGCAGTTGATCTTGCAAAAGCCATGGAAAATGAAGATGGTGTTATAGGAGCCGTGAAGGCATTCTTCAAACACCTTCCACGTGAAAAACTTGACCCCAACCCTGAGCCCACACCATCAAATATCTTCTCCATAAGGAGGTGCTTTGGTTGTTCTTAGAGGTGTATGTAATCTTTGCTTGCCCATGATTTCTATTCTTTATTTTTATTACTGTATGTTATAGTAGTAGTAGTTATGACTCGAGTAGTAGTCTTTGTTGTTATTTACTATCATATTGACAAAATTTTGCTTCGACACAAAATTCCAAGAATGATCAACTCTTTCCTCGACATCTTATTACTTCTCAAGTTCAAGTTTGCGCATGAATCTGCTGCTTGTAATGCAAATTTATCTGCTGTGTTCAGTAGATTTGGGTTCCTTGGGAAGTTTCAACTCTGATACCAGATGTTCTTTCGAAGCTAGGGAATGCATAAAAATGACAAATTTATTATGATAGGCGTTGGTTATAAGAAAAGATGGATTAGTGTTTGATGAGAAAGGCCCAAGTAGGAAGGACACCAATCATTGATTTAAGGATGGTCATACTCATACGTATCAACTTTCATGTGAAATGCAAAGCCACTTAGGGGTAGCACAAGATCATGTGTCAGCCAAATTAAAACCTCCCAGCTTGGATGAAATTGGGAAGCAATAAATCTCTCTTTTACATTTTGCCTTGCTGATTATGAGGTATCAGTGGAGTTCAAAAATATAAAACTGTAAAATACAAGCTCATCGGCTCCACATTTTTATACCCATCGATGAGAACATGGAGTAGTATTTAGGAAATTTCATAGCATCAGAAAAAGGCCGATGCTCCTTCGTTCTAATGCAATGCATAGATGCCTTTTCCATGCGAATCTCTTGCTCAAAATTGTCTTAATTGGGTAAATATATAAAATCTTTATGCAAGTCGAAACTTGTTATAGAGCTCAAACTACCCCAGCTACACACAAATGCACGACATTGAAAATGTACAATGTCCTGTCCAAAGGAAATGCCAAAACCAGAGAATTCAACTCTAACAGGCATGATACTGATATATATATATATATATTTGTCGTCGTTACATCCTCTATCGTCAAGTCCTATAGAGCCTGCATCTCAATTTTAACTTGCTCAGTTCCATTTGCTGAGGTTGATGCTGGATCCCGACCATTGTCAGCGGCACTCATCTCCTGGACTGGAGGTGGATTGACTACGGTCATTGGTTCGACAGAGGCCTCTGATAGGCGTGACCTCATCTCCCGGTGCTCCTGGCACAAGGCACACCAATGCATGCAGCAGTGCACCAAGCAAGGGTCGCATGGCGAATTCTGTATGAAAAATTAAAATAACTGAAAAGTTAGAAAGCTTCCCAATGACTGGAAAACAAAGCTGATCCTCGAAAGCATGACTAAGCTAACTATTGTGGCTAAAATCATTATAGCTTTCTGCCCCGAAAGAACAATATGACAAGAGTATCAAACCAGCTCAGAGAAGACTCATTGGTTAGTACAATAATTTAAGTACAGACAAGAATAACTTCTTTCCCATCTTTCCCAGGGACCCCCTTCTTCCAAGACTAATTTTTCTCTAGATGAGTTTAATATACATCTACTGTTAATTAAGTGCTACTTCCCTGTAATTAGCTTCACATTTAATTAAAATGCTAGTACTACTATTTAAAAGAGATGCTACCTTGTACCCAGCATCACTGCATAGCAGTGCACTGAAACCCCAAGTGGAGTTGGGTATCAGTACAACTGGTGAAAGTTTTAGTGCCAAAAAGCACAGACCGCGAGTTTAATGTACCAAGTGTGTCGCAAATTTGCACCGTGCAGACGTTTTTAAGACTAAGTCCCAAACTCATATAGTCATATTATATGCGTCTGCCATTTGTTAGTAATTGGCAAGAGCTGAATTTGAGAGCAAATGCAAGTAAGAATGAGGCTGACTGCAAATTCCTAGGAACAAGTAAAACAAATTTTGTGCAACCACCAACCAGTAATACATTTTTCACTTATGACAAATTTCGAATGAATTTGAAAGAAAATGCTTGAGAATTCTCCGACAACAGAAACAAGTTAGCATTCAGCAGTTGTGCAACAAAATTAATACATTTTCCAGAAATAGCAGCTCAATGAGAAGGTTATCTGAAAATGCAAATTTGAAGGTGGTGAAAATTGGTATCAGAACCATTTCATTATAAAGGCCGACTTATAAAAATAAATTTAGATCACCTTGAGATGATATTTCTTCTGCAGCGATTGCCTAACTAGGCCAGTGTAAATCCCACACATCCACCAACTGAAAAACAAACCCTCACCAATGAGAAATGTTGTCCTTGGGTCAATAAAACCGTGTAGAGCAGCAGTTGCTACTGCAAATGCTATGCCACCCTCTACAAAGATAGCATGACAAATGCAAGGGCCAGTCCACGGAGTATCTTCTCTCAGTTGCTCAACGTTGCGGCCAAACAGAACACAAGGGCAAAATAGTCCTGTCCTAACTATTGCAGATCAAAGCATAAAATTTAGAACCATCAACCAAACAAAAGCAGAATTGAGACCCAAATATAAAGATGAATTTTAATTCTGTTTAATGAAGGACTTCAATATAAAGTAAAATCTGACAAATACCCTTGGACTTACATAGAGTCTATTAGTTAGTTAAGAGAGGTTAACTGGTCAATATATTATAAATCTTTCAATGATAAATGTATTGAACTTTATTATATACATTAAATCAACTCAAAATATGTGGAAACCTTATTGTTAAGATTGTATGGTAGACATTTAAACTCCAAGAAGACAGATAATTAAATGACAAAGCAATTGTTAACTGTCTACAAGTGTTATTAAGCTTTAGAAATTGAACTTCTCTTTCACTGAATGCATGATAACTTACAACTTTCCACATCTTCTGCACAACCAAATATTCCAGTAGTCCAGGGTTCATCAGCAGGAGCTTGGTAGCTTTCAGGTAGAGGCTGCCCACATTCATTACACTTTTGAACATGCAACTGCAAAATGAACCACAAAGATAGCTTCTTAACTATAAACATGTGAAATAAAAGGGGTAAACGAGCAAATACGGAATATCTGGAAAACGGAGTTTAATTTTGCCTAGACTATCAAAATTAAGAACTACTAATAGGAAAAGTTTGGGCAAACTACTCATGTTATGCTAAAACCAAATGTTGGTCTGGATCAATAACCAGATAATTTATCTAACCAGTTGGACTGCTTTTAACAAACATGGTTCAGAAAATGGAAATGTTAGAATGTATCCATATTATCTGACAAGAAGAAAAGCTTATATTTAAAGCACCAAATTCAATCACCAAACTTCTCTTTTCCAGTGGTTCACCAATGTTCAAAATTAACCTCCGTACTAACTGATATTTAAAAGCATCAAGCTCAGCCACCACCAATTTACACATTACCAGCCGGCTTCACACCTAATGTTGGAAAGGTCTCAAGTGATTTAATCTTCTAAGAACCACAATTAATGTCAGCTGAAATAGGCCATCCATTTTCAATCGTGAAATAACTCGAGGAGCGAACAAGAACTCATATTAATAGATAAGTGAACCATTGTTTCTGTGGTTTACTAAGACAAGAGCTCTATAGAGCAGCAGCAATCCAATTAATCTAAAGAAACAAGACTTCCTTTTTAACTTCTAGTTCTAGGGAAATCATTACGGGAAATGTCTCCCGGATATTGGCATCAAATAAGCAAGAATTGAAGACAAAATTACTGGACAGGAGAAGGAATATAAAAGAAAACCCACATATGTTTACACCCTTTGAATTGGACAGATTGAAGACAATGAAACAATGTCACCTAAAGTTGAACATTCGGGTAAAAGCACCACAGGCTTAAGTGTTTTCTGTACATTACAAAAGTACACGGAACAAGCAGGATCCAATCACCTGATCTAAACTACCATGACACAAATAAGAACATACAAAGAGTTCAAGTGTGCAAGAGGCCAGATTAACCCCGGATTTCAGTGCATAAACCCAAATCAACAACAAAAATCTGACACAGACAAGAGAAGATCGTAACCGAATAACCGTGCATCGAAGATTGATCAATACCGGTCGACCATTGAACAGAGCATATCACATTTACAAACAAAATTATAGAGATATAGCCATAGAGAACGTAATTAAGTGACAACAAACGCACAAATTGTACCTGAGGCACATCAATCGGCTGATTGAGCTCGCCGGGTTTAATGTCCTCCATCGGCGCTTGATCTTTGGTCAATTTGACATACCGAGAGGGGTGATCCTCCGCCATTTCAGAGCAGGATCAGCTCAATCGATTCGAGCACGATGAAGGAATAACCGAAAACGGATCCGCACGCACAAGCACAGTCGGTTTGACAGTATTAGTCAACAGATATGGAGGAAGGAGTAAAAGATGGGTAAACCAAATTAGCAGTGAATAACAAATTGACTTTACAATGAAAATGCGTTTAAATATTTAGAATGTCCTTTTATTTTTTGACAATTTTATGTCTGAATTGCAATTGGGCAAGAACTATATATATGCCTATATTTAGTTTAGATGGAATAAGACTGTTCAGGCCTCGGTATATGTATGGGATAGTAAACTGTTTTAATCCAATAATAAGGACCCAACAGTAATTTTAGCTTAAAATAAATTAATTTATAATACAAAATTTCAGAGCCAATTTTAAAAAGGCCCACCAGGTGGAATTTCCATAACCAATTTACTGGGATAAATTGACTATATTTTGAGATGAAACAATTTAGTACAGTTCAAAATTATTTTTTTTGGGTACTATTAAGAGGTTATAGGTTAGTTTGCAGCTAAGATTGTTTTTGTCAAAATGTTTGCTTTGGAGAGAAAAGTAAAATGAACAAGTTCTCATTTTGCGCTATACTAAACGCATTTAATACTATTATGATTATTACTAGGACTAAATTATCCCTCATCTATTTCATTATATTATGAATTTTGAATTTATCTACTATTTCCAATATAAAATCAAGTATTATGAAAGTATAGATATACATCAATTATAATCTTGTTCAGATGGAAATATTTATCGAATTTCATTAACTTTTTACACATATTTTGTACAGTAACTTGTAAATTGAACTAAAATAAAATTCATCCCCTTAAATATGGAATATGTAAAGTAACAACAAATTAATTTGGTTATATTTGGTTGTTAATTTGTTATCCCTTAGTATATCCAAGTACATGGAATAAAATCAAGTCGAAATCTCTTACAAAGGTATTTTATAAGAGTTGGTCTGAGTTGATGTACCTTTATCGTAGAGTATGTGAAGCTAATTGTGATCGCTCCTATACTTTAAACTATTAACACTTTCTTTTGGATGTAATGACACATAAGTATCAAGTGTAGTTTACGTCAGAAAGGATTTGAATATATTTGTAGTTATGATACTTTGTTATGTTTTGCTCATTTTATTTGAAAGCAACTATAATTGTGCTGATTTTGGGGTGTTTTTTCTTTATTTTCTGTTGGATTTTTATTCACGAATCTTCTGGAAGACCCTTTAGCACTTGGCAGCATGTTTGAGCTAAAAATGCAACCAAAACATCTATTCGCAAGAAATATAAGGTTCATTTTTGTTCTCGAAAGCCTCTAGTTTAGTCATCACCTTAAGTCTGTAAGTGCCTGATATAAAAAAAAAAAAAAAAAAAGAACTCTTTCAATAAATATCTATAAAATCTGTACTAGTATTAAGAAACGGTGCTGGCTGGATTCAATTCAATACACAATCTTACTACAAATTCAACAGTACAACAAAATAAAGATAAAATGAAACTAATAAAAAAGAAATCATAGTAACATCCAAGTATTGAAATAACAACAAAAAATTAAACAATATTGTCTGGAAAATTATGGACACACAAGTAGTTATTTATTTGCAAGGAGATTTTCACGCAAATGAAACATCTCATTATTAAATAGTGTTGGTTGATATTATCTATTTTTATGTTTTTTTTAAATTTTTTTTGACTAAATTAGCAAACTAATTATAGGCCAAAATACCGGCCCAATATGTAGATATTGATGATGATCATGTGTGGATTCTGGAACCTCCAAGAGCAAATTCTACAAGCTTCCAGATGCCACCAATGCATCTTCCTCCTCACTATAAAGGCAGAGGCAACTCCGGCTCCACTTGAAAACATTTCCCAAGCAATTAGAAAATCTGAGTCATCTTTAGCCTTGTGAAACAATGGCTTCCTCTTTGGCTCTGAAAAGGCTCCTCTCCTCTTCCAGGCTTCTCTCCAGATCGGTCCGCCCCGCCGCATCCTCTCGCCGCTTCTTCAACACCAACGCCGTACGCGAATACGACAGCGACGACCGCGACCCCGATGTGATCAGCCGCCGCGTCTTCTCTCCGTTCGCGTTCCCAACGAGGAGCAGCCTGAGCCAGATCCTGAACGTGATGGACCAGATGATGGAGTCGCCGGTCATGAGTGGAGGAGGCGGAAGGAGGAGCTGGGACGCGAGGGAGACGGAGGAGGGGCTGCAGCTGCGTGTGGACATGCCTGGATTAGGGAAGGAGGACGTGAAGGTGTCGGTGGAGCAGAACACGCTGGTTATTAGAGGCGAAGGGAAGAAAGAGAATGAGGAGGATGAGAGTGGGAGGAGGTATACGAGCAGGATCGATCTGCCGGAGAAGCTGTACAAGACAGATGAGATCAAGGCGGAGATGAAGAACGGAGTGCTCAAGGTGTTTGTGCCCAGGATCAAGGAGGACCAGAGGAATGATGTTTTCCATGTTAATATCGACTAGTTTATGAGTCTAGTGTTTAAATAACAAGTTCCATGTTTTTTTCCGTGATTCGGAAATGTTACTGCCTTTCTTCTTCTGATTTCCTCTACAATACCACCTCTCCGTTTTAACTTGCTGCTATGACTATGGTACGATCATATTTCATATTTTAGAATTCACATATTTCTTTTCTAATATGTTTTTTTTTCATCAAGTTACTTATTAGTAGGGATTTACTTGTCTTTTACACATTTTTGTTTTCTTATTCATTAAGTTAATTATACTATTATAAATTGTTTTCTTATAAAAGTGTACAAATAAGTAGGATTGCAAGTCATCATGTTAAAAAAAAAAGTACAACAGATTTCACCTTTCTCTAAAGATGTTCAAGTTTGGTTTGGACAGCCAACTCAGCATTTTTAGACTAAATGCCACGTCAAAGTTGCCACGATTCTATTTAGCAATCCAAAAGCGAAAGAGTTATAAACAAATAGCTACGAATAGATTATTTAGTTTACATATAAATTGATAAAAATAAAAACACCAGAATCAGTTATTAGAGCTGTACCTATTTCTAATAATTAGCACTAAATCAAAACTAAGCAAGAAAAGATTCTCAAGCCTTTCTCTTCATGCGTTACTACATACTTCAGGGGATAAGTAATATACTACTAATTTAGTTACTTAGCAAAGCCCCGGTTAAGAATCCTACTATAAGTTTAGCAACAGTAACAACATCAATGCTCTTATTAGCATTGTACAAAATTTGCAGACATCCCTCCTTGCTGCTATGATACTACTGCTGCTACTCCTTGTTCCTTGAGGATCTGTCTTTGCGGTGTCCACCAAGAATACGAGAAATCTGAAGACCTCTACTGAACGCTTGGTTGAACAACATTCGAGTTTGAAACTCAGACACAAACGGGAACCATGCAAGAAACGCTACAGGTGTAAATAGTAGCAGCCCCATCAAGATCTCATAACCACGTGCCAAAGTTCGAACAGAACCCCAAAATCCAGCTCTTTGAACAATTGGCTTACATGCTTGTGCAATCTGTCAAGTGAAAGTGGACATATTTGGATTATGAAGCAGCACATTTGAAAGAAAAATGGAGTTCCTTGCAATGAAACTAAGAAAGGAGTTAACTAACCAGGAGTAAACCCCAACCAGTAGGCAGGAAGGCGAGTATGCAGACTACAATATCTCTTGGCGTCATGTGAGGGAGAGCGATCAAAATAGCAAGGATAGAGACAAAAGTAACAAAGATTAAACCCTTGATAAGCCGAAAAACAAGCTGGAAGTTTGCACTGAACTTCCTCCGTCCAACTGAGACTGTCTGGAGAGTAAAAACAAGAGAAACAATGAAAATCCTAGTTGAAAGACATCAGCATTTGTAATTTGCTGCTTCCATTTGAATTAATATATCATTTGAAACAAGAAATATTGTCCAATTTGGCCAAGTTGTTGACATTCTCAAGCACGCAATATGGTTCTAACATAAACAAACTAGAATTAGTATATCACTTGAATGCAACTGACAAATCTAAATGGGCATTTGTCAATTTGGACACCTGGCAGACGTTAAAATTCGCCTGTAAAATGCCATCAAACAGCAAACTGCACTTTCTAGGTTACTAATTATAAGCAATTTTCATATTGTGCAGGTTTAAATATGCAAACCATCTCTTCATTAAAATTAAGAGTTATGAGAAGGAAAACTGGTATGTTTGTCTTGTCCATATCCAAGAATCATAAGAATCACAGTAGAAGATTCAGAAACAGGAATAAAGTAACCTCACCTTCATGACAAAAAGGATCAGGAATATCACTAGCCATGATATGCCATATACCTGCAATACACACACCAGTGTGAATCACAAAACTAGCAACTCCAAAAGAATTTTCTTTAATCAAATAAACAAAAAGCAAAAACTAGCAGAGAATAAAAGACTTTCAAGTAAAAACATACCAGAACACTTTTAGTATGTCTGGTGATGTGCAAGTGATAAACAAGCCCATATTGATATATAAAAAATCTCAAGGCCAATATAATCTCAGCAATGATGCCCAATTTCCCTGAATGACGAAGATGGTCCTGTTCTTCCTCCCACCATGATTCCCAACTTTTTTCTGACGGAACACCGATACCTCCTCGGTTACTAATCCACTTGTTCCAATCAATCCAATCATCAACTATCTTTTGCCACTCAAAACCAGAAGGGTTGAAAAGAAAGGGAGCAAAAAGCCAGGTGCCAACCATAAACCACATTGATACAGTAATCAATATATATGCAACAGTGCCCCTATAGGATTGCCCAAAGATTTGATAAACAAGAAGTAATATCATTAACTCAAGTCCCTTAACAAAGTGGCTCCGAGAGTATAGCCGATAGTTATCAGCAAATTTGGCATGGAAAACCACAAATCCACGACCAGTTGGCCTATATTTTGCACCTCCATGAAGTAATGTCCTCCCATAATAATGTGTCTTTGTTCCCAGGGAAAAGGTAAAAAATACAGGTGCAAGCTGCAGTTGCATCAGTATAAATTCGCTTAATGCTGTTCGAAACCCTTTCTCCAGTCCAATTTCCATCATCATCGGGAGAGCCATCAGAAATCCAATTTGAACAAATGACTGAGAGGCAAGAGCGACTTCAAGAGGCTTATTTTGTCGAATTCCTGGTAGACTACTTAGCCCTTTCTCAAGTCCACTAAGAACCAGATAAAGGCGACCATACAGGAAAACATACACAGTGAGAACCGTAATCTGCCAGAAGAACACAGGATCGTCAACAGATTCTATAAAAAAGTCAAAATCAACTGTTAGATCTTATAGCGTATTTTACATACCAAGGTACTGAAGTAGAAACCAATTGTGGTAAAATAGCATGATAGCATTCGGAAGAAGTCAAATCTATGCCCAAGCCTATATAAATCACGACTCAATGTTTGTTCTCCATTTCCATTGGCAATCTTTGCCTCAAACAGAGAAATTTGGTTAAGTCCTACATCCCTCCCTTTACCAACTTGTATGTATTCATGATGGGTCACATTTCCTTCACGAAGGGTAGAATTGAAACCTGCACGAGAAGTAAATCAATTACAGTTCTACCAAAGAAAGTTCCAAGAATAGCTCTAGTGTTTTGGCCATACCAGCAAATATGTCCTCACTCAGGTTTATGACCTTGGAGGCTTTGCTCACTCCACCTCTTGTGAGGTGAAATAGTCGATCAAAAACATCTGGATGACCATAATGAAAACGAACCCTACAAAAACACAAGATTTATACATATGTTAACGCCAATTGATGACAGATAGGAAAATGAATCAAATTCATAAGGTGGCATGACAATTTGAAAAGGACTGCACAGACAAATATACAATAATATAGGTAAAGGGTGGCCAATGGCCACTATTTGGAACAATTTTATTGGTATGATTACTTGCAATATAACCTAGCATCAGATTATTACAAGTAACCAGTGCTAGGTTTGCAATGAGTCATAGCTTGAAATCCTTTTAAGTGAATTGTTGAATACCAAACAAAAGGAAAATATATACTTCAAGAAGTTTTATTTGGAAATTTATACCATGGTTGTGCTATCCAAGGAAAAACTAGAATAATGTCATGATCAGTACTAAGTGCTATATTCACTCCAAAAACAATGTTATATGTATGAATACTCAGCGAGTGGGGAGGATGAGGAAACAGCAGAACTTACTTTAAAGGATTGGCCAACAATCTCTGACCAATAGTAACAAAACTTGTCTCTTGATTTGACATAAACCAAGCAAGGGAGGAAACACTGCATCACATGGCAAAGAGAAAATTCAGTCGTCAAAACAAGAGTCTGTATACTTTTACCCGAAGAAAATACTAATTATGACCAAATGCTGACCTTCCGGTAAAGATATGTTCCCTCAAACCAAGAATTGATGGACACCTCACATCGTGGCGCTTAAGAAATTCTTGAAGCAGGTTTCTCATTTTCAGAGCTTCTTCCATATAATTATCCTATTTGGAATATTTATTATAGGACATAAAGAATGAAATCCAAATCCAATTAAGCATAACAATGCTTTACCTGATTCATATCAATTGCCTGTAAGCCTTCTCCACGTGTAAAAATAATGGCATGATTCTGATTTTCAGGTTTTCCTTCCCCCATGATGGCAGGTCCTGGAAGTTTTATACGATAGATTACCTGCATAGGAGGAACTCCTATATATAATATAGTACAATCTTTGCACAGGCAAAAGTGAATCAGAAACTGCCAAGAACAGGTTAAATTGACGAGTGTTTTTGATAAAATGGCAAGTGATTGACCAACTAACTTGCCAGCTTTGGCACACAGATCACTGAGTGAAAATGTAGTATCATCATAGCAAGGCAGATAGCCCGCTGAGGAGAAGAGGACCCCCCCCCCCTCCTTCCTAAATAGCTTCAACAATATAATTCAACAACAAATATTGCATAAACACCAAACAACCTATATTTCTACTTACATGCTGGACTTCAAATACATTTAATTTACCTGGTCCAGATTCTGCCCTGGTTCTAAAGAATTTGACTTGGGCAGAGCAGCCTTCACAAGGGTGGAGTAATACACCTTATCATTCACCTTCTTGGACCTATCTTTACTTGGTTCTTCAACTTCATCTATATATGCTACTCGAAGAGATGGGTATCTGTTCAAAGCAATCTAATTAGATGATAACTGCTGCAAGGAAACAGACAGCTACAGGTCTATAATCTTACGTCGTCATAAGTCTCAATATATCCTGAGCTCGAGGATCGCCAGATCTTTTTTGAATGCCATACAGCTGACAAGATACAACATAAGTGAACTTCATATCTGAAACTGCTTGACACTGTGTCCAAAGTGACCTCTCTCCTTTCAGTTGATCCTCGTTCAACTCAACAGCCTTGTATCCTTCCATTAAATCTGTTCAGATTGCACATAATTACTGTCTCCGCTACAATTAGTGATCAAATATCAAATGGCTTGAAATGTAAAAAATGTTATGTATTGTGCTCATCATGTGCACAGGATAAAGTACCATCATCCTTGGCCATGTCTAGGAAGGCTTGAAGTTCAAGTGCTTTGCGGTAATACATCATTCCTCTTACTGTCACACATTAGGGCAAGGCATCAGCCACGAAAAGTCAACTTCATCATGAAAAAAAAAAGATGGGAAGAATTCTTGATCAAAGATAGCGTAGGCATTTCAAGCAAACTACTAACTCAAGAAACCATGAGTAAACCAGTTGTGCATATAAAATATAGCAGTGATCAACTATTTACTAATTCCCTACAACCATCATGTTAAATTCTCTAAATTCTGGATATTGCACCTATTTGGGAGGAAACCTGGTAACTTGGCGAAGTAAGAAACAACATACAACATACTGTTGCGAGATCGTCTGCCGAGGCCGAGTATAGAGCTATGGCTCATACTGCTACTGAGATGATTGGAGTCAAAAATCTACTTGGAGAATGGGGTTCACTTTCAATGAACCTTTACCGATGCATTGTGATAACCAAGCTGCAATCTATATTGCGAACAATCCGGTTTTTCATGAAAGGACTAAACATATTGAAGTTGAGTGTCATTTCATTCGAGAGTGTGTTTTGAATCAGACAATTACTACTCCTTTCACTTCATCGTCCAACCAGATTGCTGATATCTTCACAAAACCGTTGCCTGGGAAGCGTTTCTCAGAACTTTGTACCAAGCTGGACATGATCAATATATATGATCCAGCTTGAGAGGGAGTGTTAATATATTATATGTATTATGTCCCACATCGGAGATGTAACATAGTCTAGCTTAGTCTCTTGTACTATATATATGTGGCCTATGTTTACTAATGAAAAAAACAACTACTTTCTCCACTATGTCTCTATATTTTATTGTTCTACATGGTATCAGAGCTAGCCCACGTGATGGAAGTCCGATGTGTCATTCCGGCCCACACGTGAGGGGGCGTGTTAAATTCTCTAAATTCTGTCCCACATCGACTTGGTGATGATCCAATCTAATCTATATAAGTGTGAATAACCCTCCCCCTTATGAGGCCTTTTAAGGGGTGAGTGGCCTATTTCTAATACATCAAATCTTAACTATGTAACTGAAATGTTCATTACTCAAGCTATTCAACTTGACATATGAGAGATCCATGAGTTACTTGGGCTGGTATAGGGTTCTACTTATTAGCAGGTCCATTTAAAACCAGAAAACTAAACATCATTAACAGATTCTACTCAGGATGGATTCTTTGTATTTGAGGTGGAATTGACTTAAGATGAGGTCAAAGAAGAGTCATATCAGTATGCTGCAATTCAGTCACCCAAAACCACTTCCTAAAACCCCTAAAAAGGAGAAGGAAATTATATGAAAGCAAAAATATGAGAGACTACAAACCACATCCTTCGTGGAATTCTACTTGATCATACCAGTTCTTGTTAACGTTTGACCCCTATAAGATGCCCAAAGGCGTAGTTGTTCTTCTAATTCATCAGATCCTCTAAGTTCTTCCTCATTGAGACACTTTACACGTTCGAGGAAATTGTCCCATTCATCTGCATAATTTAGCAACAAGGTTAGTAGAGAATGAGAAATCTGTCGTGCAAGGAAGCAAACCTAAAGCACAAACCTGGGTAAATTTTCTGCAAGTAAAAGAGAATGGAAACACCATCTTCATTTGGCACTTCTAGCTCAGGCAATGAGAAGAGAACTTCCTCCGTGTAATAAGGAGTCAAAACACTAAATAGAAAATATCTATATTAAATCACAGACAAGAAGGCAAAAACATGATAACTTAGGGATTAGGACATAGGATGATCAAAAGTATACCTAATGTGAAGCTAACAATGATTAGAGGCTTATTTAGTCAGGATAACAGCCAAAAATGATATGATTCAGTTTCACTGAGAAACACAAGGGACAGCCATGTGATAGATTTCATAGATGCACAATTCAGAGTCCAATCACATAAAAAAGGGAGATCTGATACTCTAAATAATTTACAAGTTCGAGATCAATTCATAGGACTTGTGAATTTTACTCAAACTAAACTTTAACAAAAATTGGTATTACCTAGTGACACACACCGTTACAAAACTTGACAGTATAAAACAGAAGTAACTCAAGTCACAATACAAGTGTCCTAATGGTTATGATGATGATTAGAAAGTAATAATGATCTAAGACCATTGAGTCATTGACACAAAACCTTAAATTTAAGTTAGGGGTGTGTTGAACACTCAACAGATTGATTTGTGC
Organism: Salvia hispanica; assembly: GCF_023119035.1. NCBI lineage: Eukaryota > Viridiplantae > Streptophyta > Magnoliopsida > Lamiales > Lamiaceae > Salvia > Salvia hispanica. The sequence continues at coordinate 14,752,571 of NC_062966.1, forward strand.
AACACTTATAAATGTACAAAACCTGACTGGGTAAAGGACTCACGAGAAAGATAGCATATTGCGGATCTTAGGGGCTGAAGGCATGTCCATAAACAAAGAATTGGAAAAGAAGGAAATGCGCCTTCTAGCTTCTAGGTTCGAAGGTACATCCATAGCAGATTCCTTTACCGTCAGCAACAAGTACAACCTTTTGATCTGTGCAAAGGAAATATCTGAAGTGTCGAACAAGTATCGCTGTACAGAAAGATTTTAGCAGTAGTGGCAGTATCATATTGATTTCTTTTATAAGTACCTTCTCTTTCCAAGCTTCTGAGTCAGGAGTTGGAAACTTGATGGCTCCAGAAGAGGCAAATAACTGATACTGTTGATCAAGAGGGACCATTCCTTCATTTACCGATCCACCGTGAATTGAATCTAACAGGCTATTGACAGAAAACACCCAAAATAAAAGACTGTATGGAGAGCTTAAAATATTACAAATATAGACCAATTGGCACCAAAAGAAATAGTTACTTGGATATGTGATCTTCCATCATTATATCTCGGGTAACTACTTCGAGCATATCCTGGAAAAGAATGACAACTTGATCCCTATCCTCCTGCTTATTGTCTAGCTGGGAAATCAACCAAATCCAGTCTAGGTTACAAACTGGTAGAACCAACAGCGACAACAGTCTATAATTTTAAAGATAACTATTAATAATATGAAGAAAAGAAAAATGCAATATAAAAAGTACCAACCAAGTATTTTACTAGCCTAACAAAGAGGTCATATAGACTGGAAAGAGCACTCAGCCTGTAATCTGCCAATAGATCATCCTCGGCTATATGCTTGTCAACTTCAGAAAAGATGTACTCAATGACCCTAGAAAAAACATTAAAAATATAAAAGAAACTAAATAAACTATGGGCAGTGTCAGGTTGTAAGTTATTGAAAACTTACTCTTTTTCTCGCTTCCCACGAACTAAGGTTTTAATGATGTTTCGGAAAGACGCATAGCACTCACAGACAGCAGAATACATATAATCATCGGACTGTATCCGTTTTTTCAGTTCACTATCCTTCCCATTACTATCTTTAGCCATATCCACTGCTATAGGAATCTGTATGACAAACGTTGTCAGTAAGATAAAAACTGTAATAATTTTCAACCAATCACTGATATTGCTTTGATACCCAGACCAAATGCTTATCCTCAATAAAGTGATGTAAGAAATTGAATTGTAACCGTTAGTATTTTAGTATGTTGACAAATGTGTCTAGTAAAGACTGATATTCCTCATCACTTGATCAGTTAAATGCTGAACAACAGAAATTATCATTTCATGTTATCTTTACTATTCTATAAATTACTCATTTTCCACATGAGGGGACAGAAAATGATGATTTACTAGAGATGAGTAGAAAGGAGTTAACTAAGGTCTCTCCATCAGATGGTAAAAGTCAAGTTCAAACAGTAGAAGTGGTGCGAGACAACCTTGCTGGCAAGCAAAAATGGGGGCCACTGTATCAACTCCAAATCACGATCTGCCCAATATGGTACAAGCAGCAGATCCATTTCCCTACAATGGAAGCAAGTTGTGTGATCAAACAAAGGAGCTATACCTCGGAACAGAATAACATGATAAAAAAAAGTATATAAACCAATGTATTATTTATCAACAATCAGACAGAAGATGACACCTATTATTTATAAGATCTTCCTCTCTGAAACTTGTTATTATTTTGTTCCACAACTGAGCAAATCTTGCAGCTTCTTTTTCTTTACTGGATGGGATCTGGTATAATGACATTCACATGGTAGTCCAAATCAATATCAGTAAAGTGGAGTAACACATCCACATTTAGCCACTAAAGAAATACAATACCACTTCAAACTTGCGTGAGAATGTAGCCTTCAGTCCTTTCTTTTTCACAATCTCACTTTTCTCCTCTGGGATTAAGCATGCATTAAAAGCACCCGGCAACGATTGGAATCGTGATCTAAGCATCCCCAGTGTCCGAATCTGATAAAACAGAAGGGGACAAATTAAACCCAAAAGAGAACTATCATTATCTTTTCAAACATAAAATTCATGCTAAAAACTTTTTCTGAGAATGGCATCAGTTTCTCAGCATCATGTACACAAGTCAAATGCAAATCTAGTAAAAATACTCATGATAAGTAAACCCAATAGCTAAATATAGCTGAATGTTTGCATCACTAAAGTGTTAATATAATGATGTGTGCTTATCTGTCAGCTTATTGAGCGCATATATCTATATATAGGCAAAAAGGTCTAGAAAAGTGTTTGCTCATGGCAAAATCTCAATTTTCTTCAGAGCAGGAAATGAATCTTCCTACCAGGGGGGGTGGAATCATCTATGCATGTTTTCCAAAAAAGATGCCCTGATTCAGAATTCTTGAATGTGTTTTACATAATAAAATAATCTTTTAAGTTGTGCTGAATACTGCTCAAAATTATCAGTAAAAAAGATACTTAGTTATCGGCATTTCTATCAGAAGATTAACAAAAGGAATTCAACTGACCTCCCCAAGACGACGGAATGCACCATATATACCCCCAAACAGTGTGGAGAATATAGCATACCAGATCTGTGCATCCATGAAATATACCTAAAACGAAAAATCCACAAATTACAACAGAAGAGTAAACGATTTTCAGTTTCAACCCCCTCTCCCAAACCAATAAAGGCAAGCATCAAAAGTGGAAGCATTAAGTATTATGCATCATCCTTACAAGGATAACTGGAGCCCAGATTGCAATCACGACCCCAATATTCTTCTTAGCTGCAGGAACAACAAGGTTAAGAGAACAACAAATAACGTCAGATGACTCAAAATATTTTTTTTTCCACACATAAAAAAAGAATAAGAAGTGGCAGTTGTCTTTTATTCTCTTAAGAGTTCACCAGATTATAGGCATTGACTACCTTGAGGAAAGAACTCATGCCACTGGTAAGCTGAAACATGAGCACTCATGATTGTTCTTGTAGGACCAACTAGAGGCTTTATCTGCATCAGTAAGATTCAGGCAGTTTAATCAGAATGCATTATAAGGAGAGCTAACTGATAAAATTGATAATATATGTATAAAGGAAACTCTGGAAAACTTAGCCCCTTAAGTTAACTATGCTAAAATGGGTGAGATAATACGTTTTCAATGTCCTAAAGGTGAACATCCCATTTTCTCAGTAACATGTGATTAAAACCTAACCACAAACGCTTACTTCTCTAAATGAACATAAGAATTCCAAATAATCTGGAGAACAAATCACAATAAAGCTGACCCCACAAGGAGCAGCAATGTAAGGTTTTGATGAAAATGACACATGCTTAAAAGGCTAAGCCATAACACAAACATACTACAGCTTATAAAAAGTGAAAGCAAAATCAATAGTCACATGTATTTCAAAATTAGACAAGGACTGCACAAATAAAATATGGCAAACATAGGCACCTCGATATAGAAACTGAAAGCTAACTTTGTAATGGTGAGGAGCACCCAGAATAATGTATACCTGAGAATGGAAAATCGATATAATTTATTACATAAGATCATGCTATAGATTACAAAAAAGATCTCATCCTTAATGCTTACTTGAAAAGAGAAAAGGTACTTTCATGCATTCCCCTGCCAACATAGAGCCGTGGCTGAAGCACACAAACATAGAAACACAAGTTACTACCCAATTTTTTTCAATGAACAATACCATGAGAATATAATGTAACACAAAGCACACCTGAGACCACCACATCATTAGCATTACTATCCTATAATTTGACCTCTCAAGGAACCGACGAACGAAGGGAAAAAGGAAAAGAAAGGCAGCAAGCAAATTTGGTGATAGGTAGATTGCAACAGCCAAGGCAAACAATGAAGGGGCCCTTGAGCTATTCCCAATCCAACTTTTGATAGTTTGAGCGAACCCAGGAGCATTCTTCCATGTATAAGCGTAGGTAACAGGCAAGATAACCACCCATGCAGCAGCAGACACAACCTTTAGAATGTATCTTAACTTGACATGGAAGGACATGCTCTGCCTAGCTTTCCAGCTCAGAATTACATCAAGAATGGCTGCAACAGTTATGCAGTTAGATATCATGAGGAAGAGGCAAAATGGAAGTTTTATTTCAGTGGGATCAGCTGGAAGCGTGGAATTATTAGAAACCAATAACAAAATAATAGATGAAGAGCATATCTTGGTCACAATAGTATGTATTCCCAATAGTGTATTTCATCACTGAAATACTACCAAGGGAATGTCACCATGCATATGTGCAACAGTGCAAATACTAAGAACAAACAGGTTAATCCTTTTATTGACATCCGAAAGCCAAGTAAAAGGACCAGAAAAATACAAAGAAATATATATTTGTCCACTGATATGATATATATAACAGAGGAGCAGTATCCTGTAATACTAGCATATAATCAGTCATTCGCCCAAGTGTCATGAATATTTTAAAAGTTACACACAAATACTGTGAAAATGACTTCAATTACAAAGAAGTCAATATACCTTGTCCAAGTTTCAATATTGCAGCTGTTATAAAGATGCTCAGTACTTTCTTGAAAACATCATCTTCAAAAATTGCACTAGGTTGTCCTGAGCCATTCCAAGCAATAATGATCATAGCCTTGATCAATAGCAGATTTGAATGTCAGATCTAAAGAATAGTACGGACAATCGCAACAAAAGTCTAAAAAAAGACCACAAAGAACACACCTGTAAGCTCAATATGAAGAAGCTCCACATTCTGTCAAAGCTTCTAAAGATATGACAGTACGAACGAGCCTCAACAAAATTAACTTTCCCGACCCACCTCTCTCTAGTAGGTTTCGATTCCTGAATTTATAGAAAATCACATTAAAAAATGCTAGAAAGGACAATCAATATGAAGATGTTCTTTGAAAATAATCAAATATGTAAGTTACTCAATTAGTCATATGATAACACACTTTGACTCCAGATATAGCTCTCATTTAAAGAAATGGGAAACAGAGTTGATGTGAAGCTTCGAACATTTTTTCTGTATCTTGCTACAGAGTGTGATAGATAAAAGTTCATTGAGCAACAGTTATGAATTTAGAATGTTGTGCATAACTGAAAGGGGGACGGATTTTCAAATAACAGGTACACGAGCTAGCGCAATTTAGAATAATAGATAGAGTCCGATAAGTCAAGTTATAAATTTTAGAATGATGTGAGTACCTGGAAAGACAGGGTATTTTCAAAGAAATGAAGCCATTACTTTGACCTCTTAAGACCAAGTTATTCCATATTGCTCATGCCGAGAACTAAGGAACATGTTAAGGATAAAAGTACTTATTCTATGCTTACTCCATTTTTTTCGCTTTGGAATCGATCCACTGGCTTGCAGAAAAAATCCGAATCTGCACGCATGGGCCAACCCAACCGAAAGCAATCTACAGACCTATATATTTTGGAAAAAAATTACTACTATTTGAAGTGGTAAGCTTAAGGGTAAATATCACTTTAAACCCCAAACATTTTTCGCAGTAGTATAGCCTAAACTATCCGGAAATGAACATGATTTTGTATGTGCCCATGTCCACTTTCAAATCCAAAAAGTTGATGTGGCTCACTGGATTGATTACCAGTGTATTTAACAAAAAAAAGATCAAATCTGATCTGCCAGTTTGACTTATGTACAAGGTGTAATCGCCAGAAGTGAGCTGTTATAAAAAGTTCCAACTTTTGTACAGTCGCCAGTTCTAACAGCTATGACTTCTAAATAGATCTATTCTGATGTCATTTTTGCCTTACAAGTTTTTTTTAAAATAAATACACCACGGAAATATGGCAAACCACGTGAACTTTCCGGAGCCAAAAAATAAACGGGGGCACAATTGATGCAAAATCGATAGTTCATGGTTAAAGAGAACATGTTTATGGTTCAGGATATGGTTGATAATGCAAAAATAATTTGGGATATGAAGTGATATTTACCCAAAACTTGCCGTGTAACATTTTTTTTATCGAACTAGGAGATGTCATATTACCAAAAGTATTCATTTAAATCATCATAATTTCTCCACTGGGAGTGCTTGGATTTCCCTTTCTTGCTCCTTGAAGCTTCCTGAAAATAGAAAAAGATTAAATAAAGAAAATCCTGAGCAAATAACATCGAAAAATAAATGGAAGATATCCATCTAGCAGAGTATACCTGAACAATCACTTCATAAATTGGGGTGACAACTTTTTTCAGAAAGGCCTCTTCTTCTCCTCCATAAGCAGGCTTCACATTCTCACCGGTCATCGGACTTACATTACCAGCAAGCATACCATAAAGTTCAAAAGCCATCTACAAAGTTAAAATTCCAAAATGATTACTAGTATTATGTGAGAGAATAATCTATTCTCTCAAACACACAGAACACAAGGCTAACTATGGCAAACTTAAAGCTAACGAATTATTCATTGATTAATTAAAGGGTTAAATATCAGAACATACGTGATGATAGATGTAGCATAGGCACTCTGGCATGAATCTCAGATTGGCAGCTTCTCCCCATATAAGAAGATAAAGCCCCATATACAACAACTTGCGCTGTTGCACTTCTTGTTGTATGGTTGGTAGCCTGCGATTAAATAAACCAAGACTAATTAGATTTAAAAAAAACAATTTAACATCTGTGGTAGATTGAAAAATTTCCTCCAAGGTGAACAAATAGCAGGACAGTGTTGCGGAGTAATGCTAATTTTAGACATCCATTGATAAAAGTAAAGAAACTCCACATCAGTTCCATTGGCATAAACGAGAACACATAACATCTGACATCCATGAATGAATATTAGAGTAATTGATCCGGTTCATCCCAAGATTTGGAGACAAGGATAAATCATTATCAGAATGACTGAATGACAGTTCCCACTGAAAAACTTACCACAGGCTACTTTTGCGATCTAAAAACTTGCACCATTTCTTGTAGTTCTTAAAAAGCTTCTTCATCACTTCATCTAGAGCACGCTCGTCTAACTAAAAAAATCTTAAATTAGTGCAAGGGATACTAGAGCAGAAGAAAATGATATTCCCTCCATTCCATTATTTATGGCACAGTTCTGTGTGAATCACCTTAACTCACAGCAATATTCAAGGAAAAATTCAGTGATACGCCACATTGTCACTTTTGCAAAAGAAAATGCATTAGCTAAAGTACTTTAGTGAGTAGGCCAGTAATGCCAAATCCAGTAACATGGTTTTTCACAAAGTTTCATTTGATAACCTCTTGTTACTATGGGCTTTAGCCTTTTCAAACCATAGCCTTTTCATTTGATAATCGTTGGTCAAAGATATAGGCATCCAAGGGATCAAGGATAAAAAAGAATCAGGAAAATAACTCTAAATCATATGTTTAAGTTAGGATAGAGAGGCCAAACCTTAGGTTGTTGATCAGGCTTTGGAAACTGGCGTATGTGTACGTTTGCAAGTAGTAAAATCAAATGCTCCCTTTGATTTGCGACATTATCTTTCTGCAAATCAACAGTCAATAGTAATGCAAATATATTGGGCATCCAAGCTATTAGAATCTCAACCTTCATGATTTAGTATAACTATCTACAGCAAAGTCAATTTTTTCATTTATAATGGAACAGACAACATAATTATAGTACTATGATTTATTTATGTGGATTTGCATTTGATGTTTTATGATTATGGAGTATTATCTTAAGAGTCTTGAGGACATAAGGATTCTTTCAGGGAATGATTTTCTGTTCTATCCATTCTATTTACTATATTTAAAAATCATAAAATAAAACAGTATAATACTACAGTAATGAGAGATCACCTGAAAACCAAACATTGCTTGAAGCCAGTCAAGGACATCTTCATCCTTTTTCTTCTTGTAATCCTTAGGCCAAAGAAGGCCTCTGGTATTTCGAAGTGCATGTACGGCAGCTTGAATCTGAATACTGCAATTGTTAAAACCATAACAACTAGACTGGAAACTAGAAGGAACTAGCCTATTTCGAATTTGACCTCTGGATACTTCATGATTGCCTGATTCGCACTGTCAGGATCAAGAGGTAGAATATTGTAAGGGACATATATTTCTGTCTTCTCTGCAACTTTATCATGAGTCTCCAATACCTGTGCAATTAAAAATCGAACAATTAGTTATATGCAACATAGAAAGCAGAGCATGATGTATATATTTCTGTCCATTTTTTGAAAACCATTATTGGTTGTTAAGAAAAATAACAAATCTGTGAAAGCCAGAAACAAACGAGAATCAAATAAAAAGAGTTACTGTATATACCTCACGATCAACTTCCACAGATTGTGTCTGGTTAACTGCTTTCAAAACCTCAAAGAGAACATTAGCTGTTTGGTATGCTTTAGTAAGCTGTGCACTGTACATTGTCAGAGTTAAGAACACAGATTAGTGATTGTTAACAAATTTTACTAATAATTCATTTTTTTGCAATGTATTGTCCAAGAAGGAAACTGGATTGGTGATCAATAAAACATACCGATCAGCTTTATCAGCAGCATTTTGTAAAGCTTGGATATACTTTTTGTAGTAATGTTGATAAAAACTCTGCATTTCACGTGCATCACTTTTTTTTACTCTTCCCATTAAGGTTGGATCGTTTTCCTGCATGCACAAGCAGCAGCAGTTCAAGTAGTATACAGACGCGTCTAATGTGGTCCATATTTGAAAAACAGGTCAAACGTCCCAAAAAAACAGTCTTGGGTGGATATATTCAAAATCTACCAGATTACTAGCATGAACCACATCAATTTAATAGGGAATTTTGAAGGTTGGTCTCTGAAACTTATCAACCTCCACTCAGTTTATACTTTACAAATACTAGATAACTTAGTTAAAAACAATATACATCAATTATCAGCATAAACAATATAGTGAATAGAATACAGCAAGCTCTAACCAAAATCAGAAGATGCTTCGACAAAACTGTCCGTTAATCATTAATTAGTTGCAAGTTGCGAACCATCATGAAATTGTGCACTGAAACTTATGAAAACTTCTATGAAGGAAAGTAAGAACATCTTGATTAACATACAGCAATAGGAGATTACTTACCCTTTCCAGACGTTGCAAAAGAGCTGTTTTGAACTGCCGAACACCACGTCCACTTGAAGTGGGATCCAACCTATGAGCCTTCTCAAAAGCATAAAACCTACCTGCATTGTTCAACCACTGGTTATGGGGAAAGCAACAAATGAAAAGCAAGTACATAAGCAATAAACATGAGAATGAGTTTCAGAAATCTATCCAGCAATACTTAAACTAAATTTATTAAGTCGAAGTCATTAAACCTAGGTACCAGAGTACAAATAATTAATAGTATCAGTGTTATGCATATAGGTATATGCATTGATATTCTGGTGCTCAAATTATAATTATCAAAACATCTGTTAGATGGAAATGGGAAAGAAAAAAAATTCAAAATTTCACCCCCAAAAAGGTTTACTATATAAACCAAGTTTTTGACAAAAGTGAAGCTCTACAACACATTATTAAAGGAATCGCCCACTTTTCTACTCAGTGGCTAGAGAAAAACAACACAGCTAGAATTTGTTCACAACTTCTCCGATATCACCAGCGTGAGAAAGAAGATCGGGCATCCTACTTCTTTCCTGAGCATGAAGATGAACATCCTCAAGAGAATGTCAAGTAGCCACAGTCTATCAATTATAAAATATCAAAACCTAGTCACTCTAGTCCCTGGTCCTAACCCCAAACATCTTAAATAATACTCCATGAAACTTATATTCACTTACAACATAAGGAAAATATTACACAATTACAGATGAAATATAACTACGTTGCAAAATAAACGAGTAGAATAATTAAAAGCTTACAGAGGTAGGCCACTCGCGGGTTGCTAGGCTCAACTTCATTGGCAACTCGAAGAATGGGGGCAATTTCCACCAGCGATGACGGCACTACTTCACTGTCAAAGACAGACTCCCCGAGATTCCCCACCGTCTGAGTGCGCGTAATCCGCCGCGACGATCCTCCCCTGGATGACATTTTCACTCTGTATCCTCCTCCTCAAGCAAGTATCCGACGAATCACACACTTTTAGTATAAACAACACTTGTTATTGTAGACTTTTAACTCAACCAAACTCAAGAATACTGCCAACTATTTTCAATCAAAAAGGGGTTCAACTGTTCCGCGATATGATGCATGTCCAACTCAATGATTAATTTGAACATAAATTAAATTAGCATGACATCCCTGAACATCCGCCGCAGAGGAATGAAATCATTCAAGCCATCACAAAACACAAAAAAAAAAAAAAAAAAAAAAAATCAGTAGAAAATGAACCAGCAAAAAAAAAGTGCAGGAATGAATGTCAGAGGTTTACCGTTACTGTAAAATATAGTGTATTTTTATTGAGCCAACAAAACACCAACGCCAGTCCCTAACGCAACAAATAAACAATGCATCTTAAGTAACGAAATTAATTGCATGTTCATAAAAACAGAAATATATATGGAGAATGTTTTTGTCTCTCTCTTTTTGTGCTTTTTTTCTTCTTTTTCGGTTCCGTGTCTTACTTGTTGAGTTGCAGAGGGGTTGAGAAAAGCAAGATAAGAGATAAAGATTCGAATGCAGAGGCCTTTGAGAGAAAGGGAAGTGTGGAGTGCGTTGGTGCTGTGATTTTAAGCTAAGCATAAAAGAGAGAGGGAATATGCAATGCAGGCAAGGGCAACAGAAAGTTCAAATGAAATTTTTGGGCTGTTAGTGTGTTTGTGTGAAATACCCATGGTTTTGCAATAATTACCGATGCTGCCATTATTAAATCTGTACACCAATTCAACCTCTAGAAACCTTCTATCTCATAAAATTGGTCATGTATTTGCATTTCCATCTACCAATTTATCCCAGTTCACTTTTATCATTTTTTGAAGTAATTTTGCATTCCACGAACTCATTCTTACTCATATTTACCTATAAAATAAAACTGATATTTATTATATAAAAGTAAGATTCGTATTTCATTAATTTTTTCTAACTCAATTTCTATTATATTTCTCAAAACTTATGATGAGTCAAAATATGACAAACTTTGCTTGTGGGGATGAGGGAGTACTATATTTGCTAATAGTTAAAAGGGGAAATCATGCATAGCAAAAAATCTTTTTGATATCCTACCAGGTACGCTACATGGATATTGCATTTGAGAGTTGGATTGATTCAATGCTTTGGGAGTTGGAGATGAACCAAAGCTCGGATAGTAGTTGTGCTTCGACTGAGAATCAATTGGTGGGAAGATGGAACTCATAGTGTGTGAATCGATCATAGGCTAGTTTGTGTCACCTATTTTAGATCATTTTGTATGATTTAAATTGTGACTAATCCGCAGGAATAGGGGATTTTGAATGGTGGATTTTAAATAGTGCATATGTGGATTCAATGAGAGAAACCAAACCTATAAGATTTTATTTATTTTTGTTGAAAACATTATGCATAGTGTGAATAAAATAAAGTGCAAGAGTAGGTTGAAATAAAAAAATAAATAAAAACTGCTCGGTGGTTGCTCGGTGCACGCACGGCGCACAATAGGCACCGTGCGTGCGCCGAGCTGCACTCGGCCATGCCTGACGGCTATTCACAATAGGTGCCGTTGCAACCGTCGTTCCGCTCGGCGGCCGGACGGGTGCCTGTTGTAAAAAAAAGCTTATGACAGACAATGTAAATTTAGCTCAATTTCAATTGGTAGTCAGTTCGAAAATTAAAACTTCATTACATTTCAGAAATTAAATGTAATTGTAAATGTTGTGAACAAATCGAGAGCTCAAATAAAAAAAACTATTTGGGGAGCAATAGTCTCCCAAATTAAAACTCAGAGCTCACAAATCATCTTCACTTCTTTCAGTGATCTCCTGCACTCTTTTTCGCCGTTCGTAGGTGTCGCAGCCCACAAGCATTGCACAGTGTCTGCAATAATTATTTCAGAAATACAATAAATCAAAACTGAAATCTTAAGTTGGTGCAAAAACGTGCTACTTATATAAATTTAAACAAGAAAACTTAAATTAGTAAAAAACTGACCTGTGGACCATCAGGACCTCTCCTCCAAAGAGGAGTGCTCTGAGAGCCACAGACTTTGCAAGCTTTATCGTCTACCATATGTCTTTTACGGGTAGACGTGGTTGTAGTAGTATTGTGAGGGACAGAACCCTTACGAGCAAAGTAGTTGTAGGTTGAAGGTGCAACTCCTACAACTACCGATGACGATGAAGAAGAAGAAGAACTATTATATGGTACAATATTCCAGTTTCCCTGTCCACACGAAATATGTATGAGGTTAAAGAATTTATTTTTGGAAAGCTTAGAAGGTATTGGAAGCTCAGACAAACATGCCAGAAATAAAGTTTTCATACAATTGAGACTTTGCACATTTGACAATATTTTAAAATAAATTAACAAATTTGATTATAGAGATCGTCGGCCTAAAATTTATTTTGTTGAGGTACCAATATGTATATATAGAACAAATATTCAGCGTCCGCAGGAGCTTAGCGCAGTTGGTTCCGGGGGAGCAGATATTGCTACAAGAACAAATATTCAGTTAGTGCGGAAAGGGAGTAAAAATTAGTACCATATCGTTCACTTTTTCGCACGCAGCTTCTTCGTCATTTGGTTCATCGTGATTCTCGATATAGTAATCCGATGGTCCCAATTTTAAGGTAAGGTCGATCTCCTTAAATTCATCATTTTTCGAGTGCGAGTTTCCATTGCGTTTATCCATTATCTGCAGTTAAGATAATGTATACAATTACTAAACCATGAAAGAAAAAGTAAGTAGAGTGCACATTTTATCTATAAATGGTGTACTACTGTGCACAGCATATGAAATTACTAAAATGATAAGTAATTACTTAAGTGTATGAAGGATAAATATGAAATTTCAAAGTTTCTATTTGTTATAAAATAAACTAATTACCTAATTCCAAAAATTTAATTTAAGGAGAAAAATTTTGTATACAAGAGATAATTTAACAAATCTATGAATGACTTGCGAAAATTTGATTAAGAAGTGGCAGAACGCCTACAAAAAAGTGTACATGTGATAAACCTCTCCATATACTGCGAATACATGTAAACAGTAAAAGTGTGTTCAATAGTAAAGACAAATAACATATAATGGAAAAAAAATTATGAATGAGAAATTAAACAAGAAATATATGATTGCTTCAATAGTAATTACTCGCTTTTTTAGATCTATAAGCATGAATCAAAATAAACATAAATCTCACTCTTGAAAGATGCTATGTGACGTATATATAGCGACAAATATAAACATCTATATATACGGCAATGAATATATATGTGTATTCAATGGTAAAGACAAAATAACATATACTACTAATCGACAAAATGATAAGAAATCAAACATGATACATATTCAATGATTCGCTTGTGCCAAATTATGTTATGAAAAGTACACGTATATATGATCTGTAATTACTTTTTTAGATCAATAAGCATATAAGTGAATCAAAATAAACACAAATCCCACTCTTGAAAGATGCTTTGTGATGTATACATAGCGACAAATATAAACATCTCCATATACGACAACGAATATATATGTGTATTCATCGGTAGAGACAAGATAACATATAATCGACAAAAAAAACCTGGAGATAAAAAATTAAACATGAGATGTGATTACTCTTTTAGATCAATCAATAAGCATATAAGTGAATCAAAATAAACATAAATCAGATTCTTGATAGATACTTATGAACATCATTACTAATTTTAATCCTTTTAACTATGTATCGATTTATTTCAGATTGATCATGAAACAAGATCCATGATGACAATCTAAGATTGCACCAACACTAATGTTGATATTCACATCCATTAATTAATTTATCTTTCCAAATAAACTACAAAAAGAACTTTAAAACAGAAGAATATAAGCACCTCTCTCCACACACACGCACACACATGAAAGAACTCTAGGAACATATATATGAACATAACACACACACACAGAGACTCACATATATTAAAACTAAATGATGTGGAGATAATAAGCTCTTCCTTCCAATGGAGACAGCTGCAACTGTGGTCACAAAATATTTGCAGAAGATACAATAGAATTGAGGATCGAGGCCTCACTATTTAGAGAGAAGAGAATGAGTCTGATCTGTCATTTCTAAATAAATGTGTAAAGTAAATTCATGGCTGTTCATTAATGTGTATGCTTTCTTCTGCAATAAATGTGTGAGTTTGCTCATACTCACAAAAGCGATGATTATTTAATTATCATATTAATCTATTTATGGATTTTAAGATAGTTCCAAAATCCAACAGCATTGCACTCGATTTCTTGATTTCAAAACACAACTAGAAGCTTGAAATTATATCCACTTAATTTCTTTCACATTTTAGGTTCTGTAAATGATCAAATTAAGATAATATCAATTTAATTAAAAGTTTATAATTGTTAGTTTCAATTTATATGTAGAAGTTGTATGATCAAATCATGCAATCTCTACTTAATTATATGCTTAATATTTTAGATCCAGCATAATATGGCATGTTTACTTAATAAAAATATACTGTAACATTATTATATATTAAAAAAAATTATGAAGTTTTTCTATAGCGATTTTATATCACCACTCTACATTGCTATATTTACGTATGATTGATCCATGTAATTTGGTTATAACCAATATTATCTTTTTTTAAATATTTATTATGGGGATCAAGATTCATTTTCTTATTTCTAAAACTTTATAAAACATTTATTTCTAAACTATGATACTTTTGATGGCATAATACTTTAATTTTATTGATTAAGCAATGTTAAAACTTAGTAAAAAATTGGATCAATTAAACTAGGCATACTAATTTCGCAAAATCTCTATAGTGAATCTTAATTTCGTCACTTCAAATCGTCGAAATCAACTGTCAAAAAGCAAAACAATAAATTAAAGTCGGGCAACGATATGAACAAATTTATTTAGCCAGATGACCTCTATAAGTTTGTTGAGTTTTATACTGAGTATATATATGCTAACCAATTAACATTACCAGAGCAAAATAAAATGTC
Organism: Salvia hispanica; assembly: GCF_023119035.1. Lineage (NCBI taxonomy): Eukaryota > Viridiplantae > Streptophyta > Magnoliopsida > Lamiales > Lamiaceae > Salvia > Salvia hispanica. Next base: position 14,767,656 of record NC_062966.1, read on the forward strand.
AATGAGTGGGACATAAAATGTCAATTAGAATACACTTATAAGTAAATTGCAAGTGCCAAGGGGTTCGAGTGCATCATAAATTTGAAAAAGTCACACTAACGGATGCATTATTCTAAATGAGTAAATATGAACTTTTTTAATCCCAAACTAATTCCATTTTATAATAAATATCTCAAACATCATACTCCTATTATAAAGTGATAAAAACAAAAAAAAATAAAAATAAATCCCAAACTAATTCCATTTTATGAAAAATATCTCAAACGATATAAAGTGTCAATAACAAAAAAAATTCTAGCTTCTTGTATTGTACAAATCAATGATGTTTTGTTTCTCTCTCTTTATTCACTCGCATGATCGTATCCGAACAAAGACATTAACTGTGTATCTATTCAACTTCTAGTATTGCTCAAATCAATGATGTTTTGTTTCTCTCTCTTTATTCACTCGTACGATCATATCCGAACAAAGACATTAACTGTGTATCTATTCAACTTCTAGTATTGTTCAAATCAACGTCGTTTTGTCACAATTTATGGAAACAATTAAATTTTAAATTCTCTCGCTAAATCCTCTCGTGTGCAAACAAATACATTAATTGTATATTTAGTTTCTAGTATTGCTCAAACCAATGTCGTTTTGTCACAAAATTTATGGAAAAAATTAAATTTTAGTTTCCCTCTATCCTCTCGTGTCTCTCTATATTCTCATGTATCTATCTGATTGTCTCTTTGCAACCTTCTTTTTTTTTTTCTTTTTTTTTCAACCTTCTTCTCTGGCAAAGGCGTCATAAGAGGCGGAGTTTGGGCTTTCAAATTTTGAGAAGAGGCTTCTTGGAGACGGAAGAAGAAGAGACAAGTTGAATTGGTCTATCTCTCTTCGGCCTCCGCCCTCTCATTTT